>NC_080183.1:7111521-7389021 GCF_950295315.1 Erinaceus europaeus | reverse complement strand
GGTTAAGCGCAGGTGGCGCAAAGCACAAGGACCGGCATAAGGATCCCGGTTCGAACCCCGGCTCCCCACCTGCAGGGGAGTCGCTTCACAGGCGGTGAAGCAGGTCTGCAGGTGTCTGTCTTTCTCTCCTCCTCTCTGTCTTCCCCTCCTTTCTCCATTTCTCTCTGTCCTATCCAACAACGACGATAACAATAATAACTACAACAATAAAACAACAAGGGCAACAAAAGGGAATAAATAAATAAAATAAATATTTAAAAAAAAATTTAAAGAAGGAGAACAGAGTCAGCTCCCAGGCTTGCTGTGAGGATAGAATGTGTTAAGACGAGTAAGAAGTTTAGAACGGGGTCGGCACAAGGAAAACATGGGATGTGTTTGCTATTGCACTCCCTCGAGGCCTGTCGGCTTCACCTCCCACTCTTCTCCCTCATGCACTTTGGCCCAGTGTTCCTTCTACCTGGATATGTCTCCTTGTGGGATTCTGCAGATCCTAACACGGGAGCTAAGTCCACTGATGCCCTTCATTGGGGTGAACTTCTTCGCCTCTCCATTCTTACATGGCATCATTTCTCTCTCCCTCTCCCCTCTCTCCCCTATTTTTTTGTTTTGTTTTGTTTTATATAACATCTCTGGACTTTATCACTCTAGGCTGACCTATTCAATAGAGAAAGTGAGGCAGAGTGAGGAGGGGGGTAGGGGAGGAGACACACACACACACACACACACACACACACACACACACAGAGAGAGAGAGAGAGAGAGAGAGGAAGCTATCACTACACCAAAGCTTCCTTCAAAGTGATGGGAGCCAGATTTGAACCTGGAAAAACACAGCACTGTCCAAGTGAGCTGTTTTTGGCATCCCTGTTCCTATCCAATTCGTTCTTATAATTCCAAAAGTACCATTCTAAGTGCTTTCTACACAGTGATCACATAAATAATACATAGATTTATCATCTATTACAATATCAATGAGTAGCCAGCGTTAACACTATTATTATGGCAGAAAAACCAGACGCCAGGAGATAGCTCAATCAGTAGTGTCTGCACTTTACCACATGTGAAATCTTGTGTTGGAGCCCTGGCACCACATGGGAGAACCATGACTCCAGAGGTTACACAGATGGTAAGCAGAATTGTGCTCTCTCCTTCTCCCTTTCTCTCTGCCCCCTCTCTCTCATGCCTCAGCTGTCTGTATCTACATATCTGAAGTAAAATGAATGAGGGAAATGGCCTAGGAGGGGAGAAATAAAATATGTGCAAGCCCTGGCATTGCATACTGAAGAAAAAAATTACAGAGGAGAGTGGCTGAGGAGATAGCATAATCTTTATGCAGACAACTTGTGTCTGAGGTTCAGAGGATTCAGAGGACCCAGGCCCAATCCCTAGCACCAACATAAGCCAGGGCTGAGCAGGGCTCTGATAAGAAAGAGAAAATGGAGGAAAGACTGGTTCTAGGAACCCAGGTTCCGAAGTTGAAGCCAACATCGTAGCTGCCTTTTGGAATAAAGTAGAATTTATGAAATGCAAAGGTAATTTCATTTTATGAAAACTCAGATGGTTTCTGGAACCAAATCAACACAGAATCAAACCTCTACTTTGAGATGAAGCCAAGTGTCCTGGGTCAGGAAGGGTGCTATATGACTGTCATGTGTCCTGGGTCAGGAAGGGTGCTGTATGACTGTCATGTCCTTATCATCGCTCTCGAAGAGAAAACATAGACCTTTCCAGATTAATACCCATTTGGCCATGACAAATGACCCCTGATGCCAAAAGCCTTTTACATTCCCCTACTTCTTTCTCTAGGAGTGTCTACACACCTTCCTAAAAGGTGAGTTGTCTCCCAGGATCAAGCATTTTGCATATGCATTCATTCACCTCATCCTCCAAACTGTGCTGTGGTGAGGCCGGTTCTCTTCTGAGCTGTAGCTTATCAATGAGAAAACAGAAACACAAGGAAGTTGAGTAACTTCCCCAAAGTCATTGTCTAGTGCATGTTTCTGCCCATCATCCCACCTTTGCTGTCCTCCAAGGAGGTGCGGTGGAGACCTGGGCAGACTATCTAGGACAGTCAGCTGCTTTGCAGTAAAGGAGGTTAAAGGGGTGCTCTCAGGTGCATTCTGGTCTGGTCCAGCGGGACATTATCAATTGCAACTGCCTGTTAGGATCAAAGCTGTTCACTCAGTTAAGGCTAAATTCAAGTCAGATTCCCAATTCAAGGGCAATTCAGGTGAGAGTCTAGCAACGGACTCTCTGGGCAGTGGTAATATGAGATCCAGTAAATGTTGCAGATGACACATTCATTTTAGAGAAAGAGACACCCAAGAGCTTGGGATAAGCAGGAAGGGGGTGGGGGAGTTAAGTGTTTGGGACAAGGACCAGGGAGATAACAATATGCACAAGACATTCAAATCTGAGGTTCTAAGGTCTCAGGTTCAACCCTCAGCTCTAGCATAAGCCAGAGCTGAGCTGTGTTTTGGTTAAGAAAAAAAAAAGGGGGATTCAGGTGGGTGGTGGTGCACCTTCGGAAGTGCTCTATTACAGTGGTCCTCACCTGCAGGGGAAGACTTCAAGAGTGGTGAAGCAGGGATTCAGGTGTCTATCTTTCTCCCTCTCTATCTCCTCTTTCCTTCTCAATTTTTCTGTCTCTACCCAATAATAAATTTAAAAAATACATTTTTAAAAATTAATGGGGGAGAAGGCCTAAGGAGTATACAAAGTGACTGACACCTGAGACTCCAAAGCCCCAGGTTGAATCCTCTACACCATCATAAGCCAGAGCTGAGCAGTGCTATAGTATAAAAATAGAGAAAGAAGGGGAAAGAAAGAAGAAAGAAGAAAGGAAGGAAGGGGGAGTCAGGTGATAGCGCAGCGGGTTAAGCGCAGGTGGCGCAAAGCACAAGGACCCGCGTAAGCTTCCCAGTTCGAGCCCCCGGCTCCCCTCCTGCAGGGGAGTCCCTTCGCAAGCGGTGAAGCAAGTCTGCAGGTGTCTCTCTTTCTCTCCCCCTCTCTCTGTCTTCCCCTCCTCTCTCCATTTCTCTCTGTCCTATCCAACAAAAAGGACATCAATAACAACAACAACAATGACTACAACAATAAAATAACAAGGGCAACAAAAAGGAAATAAATAAGTATTTAAGAAGATGAAAGGAAGGGGAGGCGGGCGGTGGCGCAGCGGGTTAAGCGCACATGGCGTGAAGCGCAGGGACCGGCGTAAGGATCCCGGCTCGAGCCCCCGGCTCCCCACCTGCAGGGGAGTCGCTTCACAGGCGGTGAAGCAGGTCTGCAGGGGTCTGTCTTTCTCTCCCCCTCTCTGTCTTCCCCTCCTCTCTCCATTTCTCTCTGTCCTATCCAACAACGACAACACTAGTAATCACAACAATGCTAAACAACAAGGGCAACAAAAGGAAAAAAAATAATAAATATAAAAAAATTAAATAAAAAAAGAAAATGAAGGAAGGAAAGAATGAGAGAGAGAAAAAGAAAGGAAGTAAGGAAAGAAGGAAGGGGAAAGGGAAGGGAAAGGAAGGGAGGGAGGGGAGGAGAAGGGAGGGGAAGGGGAGAGGAGGGGGGGAGGAAAAAGTTTGGGAGGAAGCTAGACCAACAGTGTAGGGCTAAGGATATCTGTAAAGGTGGCCTCTGGGAGCAACTCAACCAGAGGCTACTATTGCCACATGTTAATCCATTCTGCACACAACAGGAGAGATTAGGTAAACCACAGGTCCAATCATGCCACTTCTCTACTTAAAGCATTCATTCCCATGATTTCCCAGTTGCCTCAGGGTAGTCGGAGGTCTTGCCAAATAACACGGCCCTTGGTGATCTAGTTCCTGCCTTCCTCTTCAGTCTCATCTCATCATTCTGTGCTCATCTGTCCGGCCCCACCCACCCATCCAGAATGAAAACAAACGTTACCCAATAGCTTAGTTACTCAAAGTGCTCTGCTCTCCTGCTGTCCTTGTTCTGAGTTCTCCCTCTCTGTGCCCAGCTATGACCATCCTTTAGGTCTCCCTCTGGCTGCCACTTGCTCTGAAGTCAGCCTCAGGCCCTGATCCCAGTCTGCCATAAACATCCTTTCAGTATATTCCCACCACGCTTTGCAGTCATCTCTCAGGATCAGCCATCTTGGATTCTAACTACCTATCTCTCCAAGTAGATTAGAAACCTTCCGGTCTTGTTTGCTTTCCTATTTCCACAATGTCAGCAATGCAATAGATACTAGCAAAGAATTGGTTTCCATCAAAAGAAAGACTTGAGCCTGAGGACAGAAGAGCACAGTACAGAAATGCCTCCTGCTGCTGTAATGGGGGTAGGGGGTAGCAAAGAGAAGACAGACAGACGTACATGATGCACATTAAATGTGAAGTAAACACACACAAAGAGGAAGGATTTTGAGACACTACTAAGTGTCTAGAGAGGGTCTAAATGTCATAGATTTGAAAGCTATTTATAGTGTTCCCACTATTGTCACAAACATGTATCTGCTGAGTATCTTTGCTAGATCAAAAGTTAAAAGCTTCAGGCTGGCAAAATATCTCACCTGGATAGGACCCCTACTTTGCCATACATGAGAACCAGGTTCAAACCCAGTTCCCACTTCACTGGAGAAAGTTTTGGTACTTTGTCTGTCTGTCTGTCTGTCTGTCTGAAAAAGTCAGCCTGCACTGATAGGCCACCAGAGATAATGAAAGGAATCAAGAGGCTCAGCTGGAAGGCAGGAGTGTGACTCTTCTCTAGGGTTGTCATCTCATGGGAAGAAGCAGGAAGAATGACAGAGCAGGGAGAACACTAGGATTCATAAAAGTTAACTACTATCTCTTTAGAACTGACATGAGCCTACTGATTAGGGGACAGGGAGAAACAAAGGAGTGAATACAGACAATGGGAATTCTGCAGCATTAGAATGTGGCTGTGGGGAGACCACACAGGCTGTGATTTTGTTGTAATTATTAAATATACCCCAATCACAATGCTATGGAGGGGAAAAGACAAATTAATCGAAGGCTTCTCGTTTTGTGAAAGTTTAAATAAGCAAACAACTTTGAGCAATACTACGAAGTCAACTAATAAAATAAATAGAAAGAAGATCCAAGAGCTTTAAACATGAAAGTTGGGGTGGGGGCGTGAGGGGGAAAGAAATGCACAAAGCAAAACAGACAAAACACAAGGCTAACCAAACAAAAGCTAAATCAAATAAACAGGCATTGCTGTGTGCCCTGGAGGACTGCCAAGGAGAGTGAATTTCAACAAAGAAGGATTCTGCTGGAGAACTTCAATTGCAGAAACGCTGAAGGAAGGCTACAGCCACTGATGAGTAGCTCATGGTTGCAAGGGCAGCAGGTCAGATGTGATTTCAGGCTCTGAAGACAAAATTTAGAAGCTTCCTCAAGCAAGACACGGTCAGGCAGCCCACTGCCTTCCAATATGTCCCAAACACAGCCTATTGTAAGAAAGAGTAATAGTTGTAAATGAAAAATTTACAATGTTGAGCATTGCTTGCAACAGTCTTCTCTTTTCAGTTTTCAGACTAAAAGACCATTGTAAGCACCTCCCTAGGCCATCCTAGTATCCAAAGGGTTCAGATATGAAGAGTCTATGAAACCCAAGTAAAACAAAGCACAGGCCAGTAGCTATGAGCATGGCCCTCGTGGACAGAGTTTTGGGTCTGAAAGGAGTGGAAAGAAGGCCAGGTAGGTTACTCTAGCCAGGAGGTGCTGCCCATCTTCACTGCCATAGCAATGCAAAACCAGAGAAATGCCTTGAACACATGACTGGCCACATGGCTTAAGATCCTAGTGGTAAACCAGAAACGGAAGAAACCAACTGGGGCCAAGATGGCGCCTGCAATGTCCACGGCATGGCCCTGAGCCTCATTATACCATCGTGATAATCAAATCTCCATACTAATTGGGCAAAGGCCCATCATGCATCTGATGCCAGAAAGCTCTGAAAATGACACCTCTGGTCAGAAAAGAGGAGGACTGAGAATCACTAGGAAAATTCCACCATCCATTAAATCTGAGCTGCAACTTACGGATATCACTCTCGGAATCCTTTCTGGACTCTGATAAGAACCTGTATCTAAGTTTAAGGTATGTTTTTCTACAGGTCCTGGGATCTCCATGCTATATCATCTTCCATAAAGAGCCAGGCAGATCCAGATCCAATATCAGAGGAAGAAGAGCCAGTCTTAGTACCCAGTTTTGGCCTGGAGTACTCTGGGTAGTCAGAGCAGTAATGGTAGTGGTAATGAATACCACTACCTCCGTCACCTTCCCCACCACCACCAAGGTGTCCCCTGCCAGAGTATTTATTCTGCACCAGACACAGTGCTGGCACCTTGCATGGATTTCCCCTCTTAACCTCTCAACAGCCCATAACTTTCCTAGTTTTAGTAACTCATATTGTGAATGAGAAAACCAAAGCAAGTTGAAATATTTTTCATAGGCTTCAGAGCCAGTAAGCAGAGGGACAGGGGTTTAGCCTTTCAAGGAATTATTCCAGATCTTGTTCTCTTAATTTGTCCAATAACCCAATACAAAAAAGCTAGTAGTCAACCATAACCGCTAGCCAGGTAGTGTACTAAAAAGTAGGACAGGTGAAATTGGAAAAGAATGGTTTCCTTTTTAGAAAACTAGAATTCCTTTTATATCATTGAAAAAATTTCTTGAACTTGATTTGTCATTGAAGAAAAAAAAAAAAAACCTACTCCTGAATATCTAGTATAGCTACTCAGGAAATATTTAGGTTGTCCAAACCCTAAGGTCAATAAAACAAAAGAAGTGTTGATAATATATAGTTTCATGGGGTTTCTTTGGGTTGGTACTGCTCAAAATGCAGAATTATTTAGCTCTAAACGCTGGGGAGACCGTGAATCTGAGATGTCTTAAGATTTCCCTCGGTAGAGCATTGCTCCTCCTTAAGTTTCTATATTGCTCGCTTTATTCAAATTTTTGTACATTAATATGTGCTTTATTTCCACATGACCTATTTCCCAATGGGACTGTAGGGAAGCAAATCACAAGTGCATATTTAAAACCACGAAAATATTTCAGTTCTCCCTATTTTATCATATATTTTCGGTACTTTCTATTTGAGATGAAAGATAAAAACTTGCGTGCATGATTAATTGTAATGATGAAAGAATGCGAGGCAGTTGCTTAAGAAACGAGGACAACAAAGGAATAAACTATTGCAGGCATCACCAGGACTGGAATGACACCGCTCTGTGTACTCGATTGCCATGGCAACCGGCAAAGGGAAGATGAATGTTTCATAGTCGCTCCGCTCGGCGGTACACGTCTATAAATCAAACTTGCATAAAGAGCACAAGATTTCTGCTGTGGGCTCTGCTCGGAGCTGGTTTATTTTCCTGGTACCGTATAATTATGGAAAAGAAGCCCCAAACAATGAGGTCATTTTTAGTAGGGAACAAACTCAGAAATTACGAATACACCTGCTGCACACTACGCCCAGAGGGCAGGCCAGGCCACCCCAGGAAGGCCGAGAACTGCGGTGCGGTGCGTGCCTGCTGAGCGCTCCCTTCCCCTCTTCTGGGCTCTGAAATGTTCATAGGAGCACCTTCATTAACTGCCTCGGAGACTGTCAAGAGTTTGCATCCCGATAATTGGGCAGATACGCCACTCCATTCTGGGGAATGAGAAGTTTATGGAGCCTGAACAAGCACACATTTGTTTTTGTTGTTGTGTTTCTGTTGACACTGAAAGGGGTTCATCCTGTAGAAGTAAGGCTGGAAGAACGCAGTATGGGCGTGGAACTGGGAGTCAGGAGACCCGAGTTTGGACCCGGGTCTGAGGAACCCTGGGTAAACCATTGTGCGCGATCTGCCTCCATTTCCTTAGCTCGAATAGGAAATGGTGGGTGTGACCCTGCAACCAGGATCCTGCAATTTCTCAGTCGCAAAGGTCTGAATCTATCAATCAAATCTAACCAACGGAATTAGTCAGCTATGCGACTCCTAGAATAAAACACACCTTACATAGTTTGATGTGTAAATTCTATCCTGGCTGAAAAAAACAATTAATGGTGCTTTGTGGGGTGACAGCATAATGGTGATGCAAAGAGACTTTCATGCCTGGGGCTTTGACGGTCCAGGTTCAATCCTCAGTACCACCATGAACTGGAGTTGATCAGTCCTCTTATCTATTTCTCTTTAATTAAAATAAATATTTTTAAATAAATATTTTTTTAAAAAAACTCAAGTTTAAAAGAAAGTGGTTTTGATTTAAACATGAAATCCCAGCCTGCCTCCAACTTACGTCAGCCTTCCGAAATAAAACTATCAAAGCCTAAATACACATATATATATATATTCCTATAGCTGAATTTTATGATCTTATAAAGAATATTTGAATTTAAATAATCTTCCTGTCTGTACATGAGGGATGCCCTTCAGTTCCTGCCAAGCAGGAAGTAAACTGCTTCTTGGAGTCTGCAAGTCTCAGACATAATGAAGTTCTCCTGAAGTCCGTTTGTGGAACAAGAAATGGAAGAAAGACAGGAAAACAGACATAGACCTGCATTCCAGAGGTCCAAGTTCCATCCTCAGCACCACCAATAGTCAGAGCCGAGGGTCAGCTCACCTGGATAGAGTGTCAGCTTTGTCATGAGTATAACCCAAGCTTGGCAAAGCAGAACAATATCCAGGTGAGCTATTTTGCCAGCCCAGGACTCAGGTTCGATCCTGGCTCCCACCACACTGGGAGAACTTTGGTGCTACGGTGTTTCTCATCTTTCTCCATCTCTCTTTTCTGCCTCAAATAAGAGAACTTAAAGAAGCGACACCTAAGAAGCATTTTGTTGTTGTTCAGACTGCTGTCTTGCTTATGGTAGTGCGAGGGATTGAACCTGGGACCTCTGAGCCACATGCATAGCAGTCTGTTTGCGTGCTCTCTCCCCACCATAGAAGCACTTACTATCTTGTTTAAGGCTCACGCCAACTTTGGGGGGGGGGGCAGATGTTATCCCTGCTGTACAAATTGGGGAAAATGAGTTGTAAAGAATTTATGTAAGTGGTAGAGGTCCGGGAGGTGATGAACTAGTTAAGACTCTCATGCATGAGGTCCTGGGTTCAGCCCCCAGGCAGCACATATACCAGAGTGATGTATTTTCTCTCTCTCTCTCTCTCTCCCCTCCTATCTTTCTCTCTCTCTCTCTTTCTCTCTCTCTGTCTCCTCCTATCTTTCTCATTAGTAAGTAATTAAATTTTTTTTTTTAATTATGTAAGTGGCTGTTGGGCAGCTGTGAAGTATATAGGAGGTTGTTTTCCTAGATGCCAAGACCTCAAAGGTCTTGGGCTGCACCTCAGGATCCCTTCAAGTCACAAGCTATTTCTCTACTGAACGTCTTTGATGCTGGGGGGGGGGGTGGCATTGATTCGAAGGTCGTTGTGCAATGATAAAGCTCTAGACTCACAAACAGGAGGTTCCTGTTTGATTCCTGGCATTGCACACACCACAGGGCTTCTCTGATCTAATCTGTTTCTCTCATAAAAAAAAAAAAAAAGAAAGAAAAAAGAAAAATGAATCTTTAAAAATATTTCAATATAAAAAGTGGAGTGGTTTAAAAGATTTCAATAAACTTAGCCCCTTCATATAGCACACTGATCATTAAAAAAAAAAAAAAAAAAAAAAAAAAGTAGCACTGCCATGACTCAATATTGCTGAAATCTGCACTTAACACCAAAACAGGACCAGGAACACGCCACTGCCTGCACCTCCACTCCCCAGACAGAAAGCTAAAGACTCCTCCAAGATGGAGTCAGATGTCACACACCACACTTCCCAACATGTGAGTACAATAGGAGCCGCTATCTTTACAGGTGTTCGCCACAAATACATCCTGCAGTTCACAAATAGATTTGACTTTGGGTCCTATGTTTAGATAATGCAATAATTTGGACATACACTTTTGGTACTAATTATTTGAAGACTAATAAAATAACAACAAAAAAGGGGGGGTGCTCCTTTCGTGCCAGTTTCTTACCAGAGTTTTTAGCGCCACCAACTGGTGAAAGAGACCTACTACAAATCTGCCTGGTTCTCAATCTGCTTTGTTCATTAAGGGAGGATCGTTATTTATTTCGCATTTACTTTACATAATGTAATTTATTTCAGTCACTAAATAAAATGATAAATGTCACTCCTTGTCAGTCAAGTAAATAATAATCCACTTTGGCTTTTTCACATTAGAAGAAGGTATACTTTGGTGAGTAAAAGTCATTAGAGAAAACGAAATCTACCCACTAAAAGCTAATTTGATTTATTCTGCAATTAGCTCATACTCAAAAACAAAGAGAAGAACTAGCACGTGAAATAGAAACTGGGAGATGATGCTAAAAGGCACTGAATCCTACGCTACCCTCCAGGACTCCTATCAGACATCGGACTAACAAGAAATAATGATTCAAGGAGCAGTGGCTGGAGCAATGAACTTGCACGGAATTCCACATTCAAACCACAGCATCAAATATCCCTGAGCACTGCTTTAGTCTTCTCTCTCTCCTCTTTCAGTAATAAATAAAAGCCATTTTTAAACAGATGAACGGGAGGCTGGGCAGTTGTGCGACCAGCAGAACGCACATGAGCAAGGATCCAGGTTCAAGCTCCTACTCCCCATCTGCAGAGGAGCTTCATGATCAAAGAAACAGCACTGCAGGTGGCTCTCTTTCTCCCTCTCTAGCTCCCCCTCCCCTCTCAATTTCTGTCTGTCTTATCAAAGAAAAAAGAAAAATGGGGGGAGAGGGCTGGGCGGTAGCCCACCAGGTTAAGCGCACATAGCGTGAAACGTGCAAGGATCCCAGTTCGAGCCCCTGCAGGGGGGGTCGCTTCACAAGCAGTGAAGTAGGTCTGCAGGTGTCTGTCTTTCTCTCTCCCTTTATCTTCCCCTCCCCTCTCAATTTCTCTCTGTCCTATCAAAAAAATTTTGAAAAAATGGCGTCCAGAAGCTGTAGATTCGGAGTTCCAGTGATAACCCTGGAGGCAAAAAAAAAAAAAAAAAAAAAAAAAAAAATTCACAGGTGTTGAAAATGCCGGTTTTGCAACAGGATTTATCTACTAAGTTAGACGCAGGCAGGTAGGAAGAAGAAGACAGGGAAGCAGCAGGGCAGAGGGTTACATGTGCAAGATCAAACTTGGGGGGTGGGAGGGGTGGCCCGTCATAGATAAAAATGCAGTATTCAGGGACTTGGCAGGTGGTTCAGTAGGTAGAGCACAGGCCTTACCATGTGTGAGGCCCTGGGTTTGATCCCTAGCACCCTGTGAAAACACTATGGATAGACAGCACAATCGAGGAAGACCTGTAGATGAGATATATGTGTCCTCTCTCTCTCTCTCTCTCTCTCTCCCTCTTTCTCTGTCTCTCAAAATGTAGAATAAAAATTGGGACAGGAACTGCTCAAAGTGAGAATCTTCATTAGACTGTATGAAGTGAAAGCTTTAGTGCTTAAGGCACAAATATATGAAAATTTATATAAGAGTGAGACTAAAAAGTGTATAATGATGACAATGAGATAGTTGGGGGCTGGGAAGATAGCATAATGGTTATGCAAAAAGATTTTAGTGCTTGAGGTGCTGACATACTTAAGGTTCGACCCCCAGCACCACCATAAACCAGAGCTGGGCAGTGCTCCAATGAAAAACAAGTAAACAAACCAAAGTGCACCAGCAGCTTTGTAGTATTTGATATGCATTGGACCTGGGTTCATTTCCTGGTACCATTTTAAGAAAAATGAACAAGGCTCGGGTGCTGACACAGCATGTTTAGTCCGCACAAGGACTCGGGTTTGAGCCCCACCCCCTCCACCTGCATCGGATGCTTCAGCAGGAACGGTGAAACAAGTCTGCAGATGTTCCTTTTTCTCTCTCCCTCTTTATCTCCCACTCCCCTTTCAACTTTTCTCTGTCAAATAAAATAAAATAACATAACATAAAATAAAATGAAAAAAATGGCCACTAGGAGCATTGGATTCCTAGTGTTTGTTGGCAGTAAGCCCCAGAAATAACCCCGGTGGGAAAGGGAGAGAGAGAGAGAAAGGAAAAAATGAACACAGTAATGGAAATCTTTGGTCCTGGTTTTAGGACAATAATGGAAACTTAAGAAGTGTAACTTTGAGTCTTTTTTTTTTTTTCTCCAGGGTTATCACTGGAGCTCGGAGCAGGCACTGCTTGGTACTCCTGACTGCCATTTTTTCCTTTTTTATTGGATAGGAAACAAAAATTGAGAGGGGATGGCTGATAGAGAGGGAGAGAGAATGACAGACAACTGCAGATCTGATTCACCAGTTGTGAAGCATATCCCCTGCAGGTGGGAAGCCGGGGCTCGAACCCAGATCCTTGAAAGGCCTTTGTGCTTAGTACTATGCGCGTTGAAGCGAGTGCGCCACTGCCCAGCCTCCGAGCCCATTTTTTTCATGGTGTCTTAAAACAGTATTAATTTAAATATTATATAAAATATCGATTAAATTATGTATCTTGTGTTCTTTACTAATGAAATACAAGCTTTTCATATTTTATAAATACAACACAGAGTGTTATCAACTTTTCATCCAGAAGTTGTTGGCTCTCTATTACAAAAGAAAAACAGAAGAAATCTATTTCTCTTTTTTGGTAAGGGGAAATGGCATGAATATATTCATGATGTGTGCTTATTAATAACTTCAAATACGATGAAGGAGGTGAGCAACATTGGGTCAGAGGGAAGAAACCATGACAGTGGCTTCTTATGTGACAGCTGGATTAAAGGAAAAGCAGGCCCTATGCTTTCCAACCATAAATGTAGAGGAACTGGGTATATGGGCCATGACACTTGTTACAGTGACATCTCAAACTAAACCCGGGTTGGGCTGCTGTCAAACCCAGTCATTTCCTCTTGAGAGCAGTCTTTGTCACACTGACAGACCACATCTGTATTCATGCTGCGGTGGAGTAATGTCTGTGATACGCAGTGAAAATGAAGCAGAGGGCCACACCACCCTACAGGACAGACGGCCCCTCTCACACCATGCCCCCAGCAAGCTCTCGCTTTCTAGCATTTTGTATGCTAGACGCAACTCAGTCATGTCACACCACACCCTCACTGCTGACAAGAAGGGCAGTGGCCAGAGGGTCATGGTGTCATGCACTGAGTCAGGTAAGGGGCAGAGCTGGGAATCAAACTCGAAGCCCCCTGAATCCCAGTTCTGGGGTTTGACTGCACTGCGTAATCTTAATATGGCATCTGTGTGGTATTTAGAGAATAAAACAAAAAACATTTAAGAAGACGGTGGGGGACGGTGCGGTAGCGCAGCGGGTTAAGTGCAGGTGGCTCGAAGCGCAAGGACCATCAGTTTGAGCCCTGGCTGCCCACCTGCCGGGGAGTCGCTTCACAAGCAGTAGAGCAGGTCTGCAGGTGTCTGTCTTCTCTCCCCTCTCTGTCTTTCCCTCCTCTCTCTATTTCTCTCTGTCCTGTCCAACAACAAAGACATCAATAACAACAATAATAGCTACAACAATAAAAAAAAAAAAGGTGACTGGCTGCATGAGCCAGTCCTTTGTATAATCTGCAGTTGCTTATGCAAAAAAATACAAAATGACACTAGGCTCATGTTCTAACACTAGAAATAACATAGGTGTACAAATAACTCCATACAAGCCTCAAGAAGAAATATATGGCCGATTTAGGAGTTTAAAGCAGAAGGCAGAAACCTCTTTTTCTTCCCTTTGCAGAGTACAGGGGAAGACCAGCTTTCAAACAAGAAATTTCTTTTTTTTTTTTCTATTTTGACAACAGTGTTATCACTGGGGCTCCAAGCCTCTATGATTCCACCGTCCCCTCAAGGTCCCCTTTCTTCCCCTCTGCTAAACAGAGGGAGAAAGATAGAGAGGAAGAAAGTGACAAAGAGGGAGAGAGAGTTAGAGAGAAGGAGAGACACCTTAGCACCACTTCACTGTCCATGAAGCTTCCCTGCAGCAGCGCCCCCACGTGTTGGCCAGGGGTTCAAACTTGCGCCTTCCCACATGGTAACAGGACTCTAAGATAGATAGATAGATAGATAGATAGATAGATAGATAGATAGATAGATAGATAGATAGATAGATAGGTAGGTAGGTAGGTAGGTAGGTAGGTAGGTAGGTAGGTAGGTAGGTAGGTAGGTAGATAGATAGATAGATAGATAGATAGATAGATAGATAGATAGATAGATAGATAGATAGATAGATAGATAGACAGATTAGATAGATAGGCAGACAGACAGACATCTTATCAGGGCTGGGGAGATAGCATAATCATCACACAAGGACATTCACTCTTGAGGCCCTACAGTCCCAGGTTCAACCCCTAGCAACACCATAAACCAGAGCTGGGCAGTGCTCTAGTAAAATAAATAAATCTTAACAGCTAGGTCTAAAGGAAAAACAGAATTTACATCAGATGGATTTTACATAAGAGAGGACTACAAAATCTGGGCATCTGGAGTGTGAAAGATATTAAATATTCTTTCCAATAAAACAATAAACCCCTAATAAGAATAACTAATTTAACTTACTGTCAGACCAAAATAACATATTTTATTTTTTTAAAAAAATGTGTGTAATGAAATCATCAATCTTCTCTGCTTTCACTCTGGCCCACTTTCCTGAGTTTTAATTTCTCTGCCTCCAGTTCTAAAGTTTAACTAGTCTACAATGTGAGGATTTAATTTTTGTCCATGAAGCAAAACTGATTAAGAATGCTCTGGAAAAACTGGCTTTTTAATTTTTTTTTTTTTTGCCTCCAGGGTTATTGCTGGGGCTCAGTGCCTGCACCATGAATCCACTGCTCCTGGAGGCAATTTTTCCCCCTTTGTTGCCCTTGTTGTTGTAGCCTTGTTGTGGTCATTATTGTTGTTGTTGATGTCGTTTGTTGTTGGATAGGACAGACATAAATCGAGAGAGGAGGGGAAGACAGAGAGGGGGAGAGAAAGATAGACACCTGCAGACCTGCGTCACCGCCTGTGAAGCGACTCCCCTGCAGGTGGGGAGCCGGGGGCTCGAACCAGGATCCCTACATGGGTCCTTGCGCTTTGCGCCACCTGCGCTTAACCCACTGCACTACCGCCCGACCCCCAAACTGGCACTTTCTTAAAATGATTAGCATATAATGATTCCTGACTATGTATACATTATTGTATAAAATCATAGCTGGATTTTTGATGCAGATACTACATAAATTATAACTGGGTTTTTAAAGCACAGTTATACTGAGTTGTAAGAAAAGTCATGACATGCTTTTTTTGTTTTTGTTTTTCTTTTTCTTTTTTAATTAATTAGGTTTTTTTTATTGTCACCAGGTGTCACCACTGCTCCAGGAGGCCATACTCACCCTTTTTTTTTTTCTCTATTTGTTATGACAGATGTAAATTGAGAAGGTAAGGGAGAGAGGGAGGAAGGCAGACAGAGACACACGTGCAGCACTTGCTTCACTGCTCATGAAGCATCCCCCTTCCAGGTGGGGATCAGAGGCTTGAACCCAAATCCTTGTGCATGGTGATGTGTGCACTTAACCGTTGCACCACCACCTGGCAACCTTTTCTGGTTTCCTATGCAAAAAATGATTTTTCCAACAACCTAATACTTAACATTTTATGTATGCAAGTCCCCAGAAGAAAGAAATTCCAAGGTCAGCTTGAAAAGCTAACATATACTTTTTATTCAGTAATAATAAGCAAAGAGATAAACAGAAAAAGGATTCTCTGACAATCAACCTTTGAAACAACTAAGAAAACTGAAATAACAACCAAAGCATTGCAATGCAGGGAAATATAAAAATTCATGCACTAACAGTTGAAAATTCAAGAAGTATACTTCTTTTACCACTAAACTCACGCATGACTTCATGTGTGGTTAGAATGAATGAGATATGATTTGTAGCATTTTTTTATGTTTTCCTATGCACAGAAGCATGTTGATACTTAAGAGAGAATTATTACATTCACCAGAGTAGGTATTCACTATAACTGTGATCTTGTTGAGGTCACATGATGTCATCAATAAAAGAAACATTCTAAGGTACTAAATAATAAGTAGCAAACTTCTTATAAGAGGTTATCCAAGAAAATGGCACACAAGTTGACTGCAGCAGAAAGAACTCACAGGAAGTGAACAGACACAATGAGGGATAATATTTTTTAAGACATGTAAATGATTTGGAGTGGGGGAGACAGTAGAATGGATAGAGAAAAGACTTTCATGCCTGAGTCTCTGAAGCCCCAGGTTCAATCCCCTATACCACCATAAGCCAGAGCTGAGCAGTACATGGGGGCGGGGGCGAGAGGTAGAAGAGGAAAAGGAGAAAAAAAAATAAATATATATATATAGTAAGGCAAATGATTGGGAAAAAATGCTATCTTCAGTCATTTATCTTTGGGCTCCGGGCTCTGAAAGACTCCTCCATTTAGCATAACAGGAGAGTCTGTTAAGATCTAAGCTCAGGATGATTTTTCCCCCCTCTAAATGGCTCCAACCAGTTTTCACTTTCCAAAAAAATGAAGAGTTATGTGTTCTGTTTTATTTATTTATTTTCAGTCTTCCCATATAATATAAGGAATGGGATTCCTAAAGCAAAGATAGCAGGTACAGGTGGAATAGGGCCTGGCACACAGTGCCGGAGTGTGGACCTTCTGCACACCCACATTTCATTTCTCGTCTGCGAAGCAGGAGCCTTCCAGGGCTGTTTGCCACTGACAGGTGATGTGACAAGACAAATGTGGAACTTACAATGAGACAGAGAAGGTTCCCAGGCACAGAGAAGTAAACATACATATACAGACAAAAACACCAGCCAGAAATAGCACCAGTTCTGATGGCGGGCTACGGCAAAAGAGAGCATGAAGCCAGCTCCCTGAGGATAGCTCAGGTTAAATCACAACCAGAAAAATACTCCCCGAATGAAACAAAAAGAGGCCGTCAGAGATTAACTCATAAAATCCATAGAAGGCACAAGTGGAAACCAAAGCTGGTATGATTATAAAGCTCCTGAATGTATTTTCAAGTACTCTTTCTTAGTTTAAAGAAAATGACACCATAAAGAAGACTGTATTTTCCTGTTACTGGGTATCTGGAGTGACATGGACCAATGGTCATTTCTTAAGTAGTAAAAGCATAAGGCAGCATGTGGGCACAGTGAAAGGTTCATAAATTCAAAGACCTTGTAGTAGCTTGTGCAGATAATCCTAAACACTGCACTTTATTTATCAAATAAGCAATTGAGGGGGTAATGTAGACAAGTGTAAGTAATATCACAATTTAGGACAAGGAGGTACAACTGTTCAGTGTAAGGAAAATAAGCCTTTTTGAACGAGACCTTGAAACCAAGGTCTCATTTGGACAGATGGGGAGGAAGACAGGAAATGAAATATAAATGCCCATATTTAACGGAGTATGATGCCAAGGGAAACACAGGACTTTAGGACCTGAAAGATTAATTGTAAAGAGGACTGTGGTTTGGAGTGCTAGGTTAGAGAGTCTTAACTTCACTCTTTAGAGTCACTGAAGATTCTGGATGTTTAAAATAGAAAAGATAGCACTACAATCTCTTTAATTAATTCTGTTGTACGGTTACTTTTCAGCTCTCATACCTCCTCAAATTGTGTCTTTTTGCAGGGTAGGGAGAAAACTTTTAAGAAGGACTGGAGTAAGGATCCCGGTTCGATCCCCCAGCTCCCCACCTGCAGGGGAGTTGCTTCGCGGGTGGTGAAGCAGATCTGCAGGTGTCTTTCTTTCTCTCCCCCTCTCTGACTTCCCCTCGTCTCTCCACTTCTCTCTGTCCTGTCCAACAACGATGACATCAATAACAACAATAATAATAACTACAACAATAAAACGAAATAAATAAAAATAATAAAAACATTTTTTAAAAAAAAAAAAAAAAAGAAAAAAATCTTCTGTCTATGGCCATACCACCCTGAACACGCCCGATCTCGGAAGAAAGAATCTTCTTGGGCTAGGTGGTAGCTCACATTACCATGTTTGAGGAGCTGATTAAAGTCCCCAGCCCCAAGGAAAGGTGGTGACACACCTGGTTGAGCTCACATGTTACAGTGTGCAAGGACCCAGGTTCGAGCCCCTGGCCCTCACCTATGGGGGAAAGCTTCACAAGTGGTGAAGCAGTGTTGCAGGTATCTCTCTCTTTTTCCCTATCACCCCCTTCCCTCTTGATTCCTGGCTGTCTATCCAGCAAATAAATAAAGATAAAAAAATTTTAAATAATAAAGTCCCCAGCCCCAGACTGGGGAGACAGCATAATGGTTATGCAAAGGACTCTCATACCTGAGGTCCAGGTTCAATCCCCAGCACCACCATAAACCAGAGCTGAGCAGTGCTCTGGTCTCTCTCTCTCTCTCTCTCTCTCTCTCTCTCTCTCTCTTTCTCTCTCTCATAAATAAAATATTTTTTAAAAAGTCCCCAGTCCCCACCTGCAGGGAGGTAAACTTCGTAAGTGCTGCAGGTGTTTCTACTTCTCTGTCCCTATCACTCTGTCTCACCCTCAGACAAAGAAAGAGGAAGGAAGGAAGGAAGGAAAGAAGGGAGGGAGGATGGGAGGAAGGGAAGGAGGGAAAGGCCAGCAGGAGCAATGGAGTCATTGGTGCAGGTACTGAGGCCAGCAATAACGCTGATAGCAAAAAAGAAGACTTTTCTATGAATTTTGGAATGAAACATTACCTTTGATAGAGCCTTGTTTATTTTACTTCTCAAATACACAAGACAGATTATCATACCTAAGTAATACATAAAGTGGTAATTTCAACTACTTCAAGAAATCTCAAAATGTGGAAGCTAAATATAATATAAAATGACTGAAAATTGTTAACATATAATTCTTACATATTTTTATTCAAGGACAATTTCCAGCTAACAAACAGAGAAGACACCAGGGAAGATAGTTCCTCAGGTCCCCACTGAAGAATAAACTTCAGTTAAGAAGAAACTATGTGGGGGTCTAGCGGTGGCGCAGCGGGTTAAGCTCACGTGGCGCAAAGCGCAAGGACCGGCATTAGGATCCCGGTTCGAGCCTCCGGCTCCCCCCCTGCAGGGGCGTCGCTTCACAGGCGGTGAAGCAGGTCTGCAGGTGTCTGTCTTTCTCTCCCCCTCTGTCTTCCCCTCCTCTCTCCATTTCTCTGCCCTATCCAACAACGAACGACATCAACTTTTCTTCTTCTTCTAGCGTTTGCCCTTCTTCCGTAGCCAGTCAACAGGTCAGGTTGAAAGCTGTCAGGAGCTGCTTGTTGCTGGCTTTGAAAGTGACTGGGATCCATGTGGATTCAGTCGGCTAGGAAGGATCGTCAGTTTCCCCAATGAATGGGTACTCACGGGATGCACAACGAGAAGGTCGATCCAATGCATCCAACGACATCAACAATAACAATAATAACCACAACAAGGCTACAAGGGCAACAAAAGGGGGAAAACTGGCTTCCAGGAGCAGTGGATTCATGGTGCGGGCACTGAGCCCCAGCAATAATCCTGGAGGCAAAAAATAAAATAAAATAAAAAAGAAACTATGGTACAAAGTCTAGAGGTGAGCTTTGGATCCACTTAACTAAGATGAAAACAAAACAGATTATGACTGCAGAATAGAATATGGATGTTATGAAACTATACATGTGTAATATAGATATGTATATACATATACCTCAGATTGCTTTTATTCATCTTTACAAAGTCACAGTAAACAACACCAGAGCATTTAAATACACACACACACACACACACACCTTTTAGATTTTAAAATTAGACTTAATGAATGATATTCCAGTATTTCCACCTTGCTAAAAGTGAAACGATTCTTTGATGCCTTATGCTCCAAGTCTGTCTTTTCAGGGTTTGATTAGCTGGTTGGTTGGTGAGTAGGTTTGGCTTGTAAAATAGATTTGTAATATGGACAAGTACTTCTGAAAGAGACTACTCTTGATCTACAGAATTCTTTGGGAATAATCTGGCAATTTTATTAATTAATTAATTTATTTATTTATTTTTCTATTTGTTTATTTATTTGAAAGATAAAAGAGAGAGAGAAGGATATCTACTGCAGTGGATAAAGCACTGGACTCTCAAGCATGAGGTCCTGAGTTCAATCCCTGGGAGCACATGTACCAGAGTGATGTCTAGTCTCTCTCTCTCTCTCTCGCTCTCGCTCTCACTCTATCTTTCAAATAAGTAAATAGATAGAAAAATAAATAAAATCTTGGGGGCTGGGCGGTGGTGCACCAGGTTATAGCATAAGGACCTGTGCAAGGATGGGGGGGTCGCTTCACAAGTGGTGAAGCAGGTCTGCAGGTGTCTTTCTCTCTCCCTATCATTCCCTCCCCCTCTCAAGTTCTCTCTATCCTATCCAAACAAATGAAAAAAATGACCACAGGAGCAGTGGATTCACAGTGCAGGGACCAAGCCACAGTGAAACCATGGAAGCAAAAAAAAAAAAAAAGAAGAAGAAGAAGAAGAAGGAAAGAAAGAAAGAAAGAAAGGAAGAAAGAAAGGAAAAATAAATAAAATCTTTTTTAAAAATACTGTGAAGACACTTTCAGTCATTCAAACCATTGATGACTGTTGGAATCTGAGTTCTCCCATCCTGCTGCTTGTCTCATCGTGGTCTTCAACCATCAGCTTTCCTCTGGGCAGCTGTGGGCCAGAGCAATGAACCCCATCCATGCACCTGAGCTTCTCAGAAAGCACCTCCCCTGACACACGTCACAGACTCTTAACACAGGCTCAGCACCTGACCTTTTTCTCATTATTCTGGGTTCTTCCTCTCCCTGTTATTCTTAAAAATTGTTTACATCACTGAAACAGAGATGTGTGGAACTTAATACATCTGTTTCTCTGACCTACTTCGATATATACTTAAGGGAGATGCTTCTCTCTCTTTTCTTTTTGTTTCAAACTTCATTTACTAGTTAGTATGCATCATTTATTCTGGCTTAGGGACTGTGGTGCTATAAATAATAATACAAATGGGAATTTAAGCAGGGCAAGTTTACTGAACTAAAATGCCTTGCTTGGCTGTATACTGAAGTGATTTCTAGACTGACTGGATCATACAGTCTAGGAAACACAAGGTCTGTAGGTATATGAATATATTTATTTACAGCTCATATACACGCACACTATTATGCTAATGTGAACAATATAAAATCTCTGATGCATTGATTATTTAAATATTGTATTTATTAATGACAACTGACTCTTCTGTTACGAGAAACTAGAAGTTCAGCTTGTCTTATTACTTATTTTTGATCCAAATTTAACACTAACCGGGATCCTTACGCCAGTCCTTGCGCTTTGTGCCACGTGCGCTTAACCCGCTGTGCCACCGCCTGACCCCCACAAATGTTTTTTCTATAACTCCCTGTTCCCCAAACACCCCCCCCACACTGTCAAGGTGTAGATGGATGACACATTTCTCTCCTGGATCATGACAATGGGCCATGTGATGAAATATTCTTAAGAGGGAACACAGGATACTTTAGTGTTCTCCATAAAACTAACTTCTTCTTCTTCTAGTGTTTGCCCTTCTTCCGTAGCCAGTCAACAGCGTCTGCTTGTTGCTGGCTTTGAAAGTGACTGGGATCCATGTGGATTCAGTCGGCTAGGAAGGATCGTCAGTTTCCCCAATGAATGGGTACTCACGGGTTGCACCACAGGAAGATCGATCCAATGCATCCCATAAAACTAACTAAAACAAAAGGTCAAAGGGCAGGTATATGTAAAGATTTTAGTGCCTTACCTGAACACCTCCAGAATGACCCTTTCTGGTAACCTGGGAGCCACCTGTTCAAAGGCTTTTTTGAAATCTTCCAGAGTTAAATAGCCACGATCTATTGGGAAGACAAAACGGAAAAAATAATCCACTTACCTTTTTGTTTGTTTGTTTGTTTGTTTGTTTTCTTCTTTTCTCCACACTCAGCTCTGGCTTATAGTAGCAGAGGAAGTTGAACCTAGGACCTCAGAGCCTGGGGCATCAGAGTTGCATCTATAACCACTATCCCATCTTCCCCAGCACCACCCATCACTTCTATAGATGTCCCGGCCTATATGGCAGCCATAGTGTTTGTGTGAAACTTCGGCACATTATTAGAAGAGCGGCAATTTATCATTGGTTTTACACATGAGGCAATCTGAGAATGCCTCATTGGAAGAATTTAAGAATCTGCTTCCTCTCTCCTTCAATCCCAAATGACTCCAAAGTCATTTCTAGCTCTGTCATTTGCTGGTTCTCTGAGTCCAGGAAAAGGGCTACAGTGACACACACTGCAGTGATGGCATTAAGCTGTGAGTGCTTGTGAACTTACAAAACAGTTTGTTCTTCAAAATGCATGCTCTGTCCTAGCTTGCTATTAGAAGCGTAATGCATTAACATTTCATGTGAGTGCTTCACCAGATGTGCCACCACGCATTAATATTTAGAGAGAAAGTATGACAGTGGTGAAGACCCTGCAGCTGGATTTCACAAGTATTTCCATCTTATGTATGATCTGGGGGGCTCTCTAGGGGGTCTGAAGCCATTCTGCTCAGTCACACCCAGTGTGAGAAAACAGCTCTTCCAGTCCCTGTGTCAAGTGAGAAGGCCAACAGGTGGCTCATGTCCCCACATTCCTAGACCTTTTGCTGTCCCCATCAGAACATAAGCAAGTCATAAGTACAGTTAAAAAGCTAAAAATGTTACCTCATCCATGGTAAATGCCAAGAATTTAAGATCATAGTAGAGAAAAGAACGCCACAGCAACACGGAAGGCACTAGCTAACGAAAGCAGTGAAGCAGTCCTCCAAGTCCACAGATTAGCTGATCTGTTATCATCTGCTGTGTGACTGAGTGTATGTTCCCTCTCACTGTTCCTTAATGGCAATTTCTCAGATCAAAACACTTTAAAGACACTTACAGTGCCTGTCAAAAGCTGTGAAGATGTGTCGTGCTTCATTCTGATAAAGTTGAGCTTCCTTCTTCTTCCTTACAATGTTTAAAAACTCCCCAAGGAGTACACCTAAGAGTTGGGGGGAAAACAAATTTGACAAAAGTATCTTCCTCCTTTATGAAAAATAAAATAGAAATGAAAAGTGTCAAGTGTTACAACCAGATGTTTCATCTTGACTTTGGTGGACAGTATTTACCCCGTAAATCCATGGAGTTAACAAAACATTTTTTTTTCTCCTAAGGGTGCAGGGGAGGGCTGGGCGGTAGCTCACTGAGCTAAACTCTTACTTATTACCATGCACAGGACCCAGGTTCAAGCCCCCTGGTCCGCATCTGTAGGAGGAAAGCTTCTTCACATGCAGTGGAACAGTGTTGCTGGTGTGTCTCTTTTGCTTTCCCTCTCTATCTCCCCTCACCCTTTGATTTCCCTGTCTCTGTCTATTAAATAGAGAGATGAATAGATAAATAAATAATTTAAATCATTATGCTAAATACAGAGTAACTCAACACTAGCGATCAATAGCCAGAACCACAGACATGGCTAGAGTTCACCGATCTTTTCCTGGAGATAAAGGAATGGTGATCTTGAAAAAGTATAGCACTCTCCTCCCTAACAGATCTGACAGGGCCCACAACAACTTGTGAAACAAGGTCTCTTAATTTTTCTTTCCTTCTGCCTCTTTAATTCCTCCCCCTACCCCCCCCCCAGCCAGATGTTATTACCACAAAGATTTCTTTGCCCAGCTGGAAGACAGGGGTGAAGAAGTCATTTCTCAAAAGTCAAATCCAACTGCATACCACAGATAAAGGTGGAAAGAAATATTCTATAAACAATAGAGCTGGCATGGTCCCCAGTCTCGGGTGCACCCCACGACTGTTCAGCCGCCTTGGGCCCTGCTTCCTGTGAGGCTCGTAACACAGGAGCCCAGCAGGACCACGGGAGATTGG
Source organism: Erinaceus europaeus (assembly GCF_950295315.1). Lineage (NCBI taxonomy): Eukaryota > Metazoa > Chordata > Mammalia > Eulipotyphla > Erinaceidae > Erinaceus > Erinaceus europaeus. Next base: position 7,365,132 of record NC_080183.1, on the reverse strand, counting down.
ATACTGCATTTACACTGTCTATTCAAGTGAATTCTAATGTGATCTTTGTGGAAGGTTTACAGTGCGGAGCCAAGAACTTAAATACTTCAGTGAACTGAGCCCTAAATATATACGTATTAAAAAAAAAAAGACAGAGAGAATTTTTTATAATTCAGGACTTCCACCCTGAAAGTGTCGCCCTGTTTTAAAAATAGCCCCAATCACACCAGCACCACGTGCTGTCTGTTCGGCACCGCCCGTCGCCTTGCCTGTGGGTACAGTCATGCTGAGCTGTACACCTTTCCCAAAATAGTGCCAGTGGCTTTTTAAAATGTGAAGGCTGTTTCTCTAATTTCTCAGGGTTTTTTTTTATTTGTAGCTGAATAGTTAGAAAAATTTTAAGTCAGTCTATCTTTTTACGTTTAAATGATTCCTTCATGAGTCTGACCCACTGGGTATAAATAAAGGTGCTGTCTTGAGCTCTAGGAAGAGGAGAAAGAGAACACACGTGATTCCAGCCCCAGGAGTTACTGGTCTGGGGTAGCAGACGGTCTCCACACAGGTGGAGCTTCAGTCATTCACATGGCTACACACAATAAAGAGGAGAAACAGGGGTTCCTAAGAGTCCCAGGAATTCTACAAAGTAGACTCTGGTGAAAGAGAAATCTCTTAGGGGTGGGAATATATGAGCTAAGACCTAGGCAATGAGAGGACACCAAGTGGCTGAATGGTGAGAAGAGCATTCTGCGGGGCTGAGTAGTGGCCCACCTGGCTGAGCACACACATTACCATATGCAAGAGCCCAGGTTCGAGTCCCTGCTCCCCACCTGCATGGGGGACGTTTTATGAGTGGTGAAGAAGGTTTATGAGGATCTATCTTTCTTTATATATATCTCGCCCTCCTCTCTTAATTCCTCTCTCTTTCCTGTTAAATAAAAAGGAAAAATGGCAGCTGAGAGTGGTGGATTTGTAGTGCAGGTGTCAAGCCCCAGCAATAATCCTGGTGCCAATGAAAGAAAAAGAAGAATAAGGAGAAGGGGAAGGGGAAGAGGAAGGGGGAAGAGACAGAGAGAAGAGAAGACGAGGAGGAGAAAAAGAGGAAGAAGAGAAGAGGAGATGGTTAGAAGAAGAAAAGGAGAAGTGGAAGCACCGTATGCCAAGGCCATGGGACAGGACACAGAGATGACAGAGACCACTAACCACCGCGGCCCAAGAGGGAGGAGCCAGAGGCAGGCAGGCAAGGGTCAGGACCCAGGCTCCGTGGGTGCCAGCAAGTCATCTGATTTTTATGTGGCCTCAGGAAATCAATAAAAACAAAGGTTTGAGGGTGGGGTAGATAGAATAATGGTTATGCAAAGAGAATCTCATGCCTGAGACTCCAACGTTCTAGGTTCAATCCCCAGCACCATCACTAGCCAGAGCTAAGCAGTGACATGATCTGATTCAGACTGGAAAGATTACTCTGGCTAGTGTCTTGAGAGAGGACTGGGGAGGGGGTAGACATGTTGAAAGGGAGACCCATTCGACACCTACTGGATAGAGATACGGTGGCCACCGTGCCCGAGTGTCCTGCAGCAAGGTACAGATATCTCCACATACAAAGAGGAGTGGAGTGGAAGGCATCCAGATGCACAGCAGTGTGCTTTCTGGAAAGTACAGAAATGCAGAGGTGTTCCTGTAAGACGTCCCTATACCTCTGGCTGCTCTCGAAATGGCCTAGAAATCCTGTTCCCACTACTAGCTCCACCTGCTGTCACAACAGTCAAATCGAAAATTACCACTTTACAAGGATCTCCAATAATTCCATTGCCATCAGCTTTTCACAACCATATACTTCTGTATATGGCTTGTGTCGACTCTGGAGTGAAAGAATATGCTCGAAGGACTCTAATTTCATATACAATATTAGGGGCCAGTGAAATAGCTCACTTGTGTAGCAAGCAGCTTTGTCATGTGCATGACCCACGTTCAAGCCAGGCCCCCACTGTACTGAAGCTTCGGTGCTGTGGGCTCCTATCTATCTAGCAACCTATCTATCTACCTACCTATCTATCTATCTATCTATCTGTCTGTCTATCTGTCTATTTTAAATATACAAGTACAATGCCAGGTCTTCTAGATAATTTATTCTACTAATAACAGTCACCTAAACAGACTGTACTCTAGTTACACATAAGCATACATCAGGAACTACAATATAGATCAATGTGTTTATCTGCGCTTATTAATGGGATCTCCAGAAGGTTCTCAGAAATCACCTGGCTACTTGGATATTATTAGTAATCCAAAGATTTGGGGCGAGACAACCTTACCAATGTGTCCTGAAGTCTCACCTATCCAGAGTCCTACCCCACCAGGGAGAGAGAGAAATAGGCTGGGGGTATGGACCCACCTACCAACGTCCCTGTTTTCAGTGGGGAAGCAATTACAGAAGCCAGACCTTCCACCTTCTGTACCCCATAAAAATTTTTAGTCCATACTCCCAAAGGGATAAAGAATAAGGAATCTGGGGTCCAGGTGGTGGTACAGCTAAGCTCACGTATTATAGTGCTCAAGGGCCCAGGTTCAAGTCCCTGGTCCCTACCTGCAGTGGTAAAGCAGGGCTGCAGGTATCTCTCTCCCTCTCTCCCTCTCCCTCTCCTCTCAATTTCTCTCTGTCCTTATCCAATAATAAATAAATAAATAAATAAATAAATAAATAAATAATATTTTTAAAAAAGAATAGGGAACCTTCAATATAGGGGATGGGACTCAGAACTCTGGTGGTGGGAACTGTACAGAATTGTACCCCTATTATCTTAAAATCTTGTTAATCATTATTAAAGCACTAGTAAAAAAAGAGAAAAAATATTTGGGTCTAGGCAGTGGTGCACTCATGTTATATAGACATGTTATTATGTGCAAGGACCACAGTCCAAGCCCCTGGTCCCCACCTGCAGGGGCAAAGCCTCATGAGCGATGAAGCAATATTTACAGGTGTCTCTCCTTCTTCTCTATCTTTCCCTTCCCCCTATTTTATTTGCTTACTGGGTAGAGACAGAGAGAAACTGACAGGGAAAGGGGGCACCACTTCACTGCTTGTGAAGGTTTCCGCCTGCAGGTAGGGACTAGGGGATTGAACCCAGGTGTATTGGACGCTGTAACGTGTGCTCAGCCAAGTATATCACCACCCGCCCTCCCCTCCTCTACCTCTAGATTTTTCTCTGTCTCTATGCACTATGTAAATCAAATAAAAATCATTTGAAGGCTTATTTTTAGCTCTAGAAAAAGTTCTTTATAAACACAGAAGGGTGAGCCAGGCAGTGGCACACCCAGCTGGAGCATACATATTACCACGTGCAAAGATCCAGATCAAGCCCCTGCTCCCCACCTGCAGGGGCAAGTAAGCTTCACAGGTACATCTGTAGATGTCTATCTTTCTTCCTATCTTCCCCTCTTTTCTTGAGTTCTTTATTCTTTAACAAAAAAAAAAAAGGAAAAATAGCCCCCGGAAATGGTGGGTTTGTAGTGCTGGTGCAGAGCTCCAGCAATAACCCTCCTGATAATTAAAATAAAAGTTAAAAAAAAACGGCACATTTGAATAATGCACCTGCTTTGCCATGCACATGACCCAGGTGCAAACCCAGTCCCCACTGCACCAGAGGAAGCTCTGCTGTCTTTCTCTCTGTCACTGATAGCTATTCTACACGATGAGCCTGGAAAGGAGACCTATTGTATAAACAAAAGCAGAGCTACTCAACTATGGACAAGGTGGTCTCCTCATCCTCCTCTCACCACCATTCCCCCCACAAGACCTAAACTGAGGATCTTACTGATGGACTCGAGACCAGTAATCAAATCCCTCCAGACTCTTCAAGTCTGCATTTTCCACTGGAAACACTTCCTTCTGTTTTACAAGTCACTCTACAAAATGAATTCTTTTCATGTTCCATAATGAATATCTATATTTTACTGTCCACGCTATTTAATTCATGTAATATCTATATTTTATTGTCCATGCTATTTAATTCATGTAATCTTGATATGCCAGAGAGAGAGAGAGACAGGCTAGGATTGTTATCTTTCTGACTTTATTGTTTTTAAGCAGTTTCCTATGAGGGTAATCATTTTTCACCACAGGGGTGGGTATATTCAAAAAGTCCAACAAAACTATATCATTTTCTCCCCCAGAAAGTTTCATTATGTATATTCTTTTTGTGGTTAATGGTTCTAACCTGCAGGGTCAGTGCACCCAGAGGAGGCTTTTTGAAAATGAGTAGTCTCCTTTCTGGCTATCACAGTGAGCTTAAATTAGAAACTGCAATAAACCTGGGGCGAGTGAAGGAGAAAGCAATAAAAATGCCAAGTTATTTAGACTGCGGCTCTGGTCCTGGATATAGCAGAAAGAGAGAGAGAGAGAGAGAGAGAGAGAGAGAGAGAGTGTTCATTCATGGTGCCATATATTAATATTTCCAAGGATGGCAAGAGTCTTAAAATGAGGGTTTTGAAGAATTCAGTGGGCTTTTAGCAACTCTAATGCAAGCATTCTCCAGCTTGGGAAATTAAATTCGGATGACCTCCCCTGGGGGCGATAGAGATAAAATGTGCTCACATAAGAATACAACAAGGAGGGGAATCGGGCTGTAGAGCAGCGGGTTAAGCGCAGGTGGCACAAAGCACAAGGACTGGCATAAGGATCCCGGTTCGAACCCCGGCTCCCCACCTGCAGGGGAGTCGCTTCACAGGTGGTGAAGCAGGTCTGCAGGTGTCTGTCTTTCTCTCCTCCTCTCTGTCTTCCCCTCCTCTCTCCATTTCTCTCTGTCCTATCCAACAACGACAACAACAATAATAATTACAACAATAAAACAACAAGGACAACAAAAGGAAATAAATTAAATAAATAAAATATATATATATATATATGTATATATATATATATATATATATATATATATATAAAAGAATACAACAAGGAGGCCGGTTACATAACTCACCTGAGAAGATGTCATCTCTGCTCTGTGCATGGCCCAGCTTGGAACCCCAGGCCCTACAGGTCGGGAGTGACACTCTCTCTCCCTCAGTCAAAAAAAAAAGTCAGACTGGAACAGTGAAGCCCTGGTAACAATAATATATACATACATGTACACATATATAAAAAAGAACGAGGGGGCTGGGTGGTGGTGCACCTCATTAAACACACATGTGACCATATGCAAGGACCAGAGTTCAAGTCCCGGCTCCCCACCTGCAGGGAGGATGCTTCACAGGTGGTGAAGCAGGTCTACAGGTGTCTCGCTTTCTCTCTCCTCGATCTTTCCTTTCATTCTCAACTCCTCTCTCTATCCTATAAAATAAAATAGAAAATAAAAAGGAAAAAAATGGCTTCCAGGAGCAATGGATTCATAGTGTAGGCACTGAGCCCCACTGATAACCCTAGTGGAAATAAAATCAGATAAAATAAAATAAAATAAAATAAAATAAAATAAAATAAAATAAAGAGTTTGCAATATGAAGTCAAACAAAATCTGACTATAACTGCTTACTTGCTTAGGTAGGAGCCAAAGGCAGCAAAACATATAATAGCCGGACTAGAATATGGACGTTTAAACTGAGAATACATTCAACTATCTGGTTCAAAGCACGCCAGACCCAATAGTAATAAACAGAAGTAAGCAAACCAGCTTGCCATTAACGTCATCATCCATGAATTATTTTTCTATTGCAATGACACTGGCCAGCATGGTGGAGGCAAACAGTCCATAATAACCATTACGATGAATAAGTCTCTCTGATTCTGTCACTGCAAGTTGAAAGGTGAAAATGAAGTTCCAGAGAGCCTTTTCTTTTTAAAGCATGAAAATAGAATATATTTCATATTTGTTTTAAAGATTTATCTATTTATTCATGAGAGAGCATGAGGGGGCAAAGGGAGAGAGAAAGAGAGAGAAGGACATCATCTGAGCACATGTGATGCCAGAGATCAAGCACAGGACTTCCTGCTTTTAAATGGTCCAAAACTTGGAGCCGGATGGTAGCACAGTGGGTTAAGCGCACGTGACACAAAGCACAAGGACCGGTGGAAGGATCCCTGTTCGAGCCCCCAGCTCCCCACCTGCAGGGGAGTCACTTCAGTCGGTGAAGCAGGTCTACAGGTGTCTTTCTCTCCCCTCTCTGTCTCCCCCTCTTCTCTCTGTCCTATCCAACAACAATAACAACAACAATAATAATACAACAACAGCAATGATTAACAACAAGGGCAACAAAAGGGAAAAAAAAATAGCCTCCAGGAACAGTGGATTCATAGTGTAAGCACCAAGCCCCAGTGATAACCCTGGAGGCAAAAAAAAAAAAAAGAAGTCCAAAACTCTGGCCACTGTGCCAACTCTCAGGACTCTGTTCATTATTTAAAAAGTAATAAAGGGGCTGGGCAGTGGTGCACCTGGTAGAGTGCACACATCACAGTGCTCAAGGTCCCAGGTTTAAGTCTCCAACCCCCTCTTACAGAGGGGGAGTTTCATGAGCGGTGAAACAATATTGCAAGTGTCTCTCATCTTGCTATTTCCCCCTTGTCTCTCAACTTCTTTGTCTCTATCCAAAATAAATAAACAGGGGCCAGGCAGTATACACCCACTTGGGGGCATATATTATCATAGTCCAGGGCCCAGGTTCATGTCCTTGGTCCCCACCTGCAGGGAGAGTGCTTCATGAGCAGTGAAGCAGGTCTACAGGTGTCTCTTTCTTCCCCTCTGTCTCCCTTAGCCCTCTCAATTTCTCTTCTCAAGTTTCTAGCTATAATTTAAAGAAAAATTTCTATCTAGGGACGAGGAGTGTTTCAAAGAATCACCCAGTGAAAAGAAATTCCAGGGTTCTTTGTTCAGTCCCCCCCCCCCACTTACGTACATTTTATATCGATGCAGGAGAAAAACACAGACAGCTGTGTAAGGATGGGGGGCACAGTGCATGCAGATTTTATCTGATTCACAGCCTTGGGCATACAGAAAGCAGAATTCCCCCCAAGTCTGAACTGTTGTTATTTATATAAAATACTGTACAGTTTATCCAGCAAGGAAATAAAATCATCCAAGACTGCATACGAGTCTTTGACATGCTCTGGCATTGAAGACTGCTAGTGGCCTACACTGGAGAAAGTTTAAGGACTATTCTTCCACAAGGCACGAGTGCCTCTACTCAAGAGTGTGCAGATCTCAGCATCCACAGGTCACTCTCTCCTCTGTGAGACGCTGTGGAAGAAGTAGTCCTTGTCATGAAAAATGGGGCCTCTCCACAAAAGGGAGTCCTAGTGCATGGATTAAACTCCATCTAGCAAACACACACGACCTGCTTTTGTGCACTGACCCACTCCTGAGGTCAACTCACAAGTTAAGTTCCCAGGGAATGAAGCATGTCACGGTACCCAGTACTTGTCCCAGGGGCTGACATGACCTGTGACCTTAAAACAAAAAAAAAAAAAATCAAGAGATGAGCTTGTCATTTGGTGAAGAGGATCAGCATTGAGATGAGACTGCTATGAGGTACTACCTGGCAGTCAGCTGAGTCACCCTGGGCAAATGACTCACCCTCTTCAAGCAGCAAAGTTTTTCCTTTTATACTTTCCAAAATGGAGATAATCTTAATGTGATTGAGCTGTACTCATGTTAGCAATCCACTAAGAGTGGCAGACCGTTCATCACAGGGTCTACACCTGAAGGGAATTCATAGGGGCTGGGTGATGGCACACTTGGTAGAGCAAGCAGGTCACCAAGCTCAAGGACACGGATTCAAGTTCCCACCTGTGGGGGTGGGGGGTGAGGGTGGGAGGGATTTAGCTTCACAAGCAGTGAAGCAATACTACAGGTGTTTTTCCTTCTATCTCCATCTCTCACTCATTATCTTTCTCCCTCTCTATCTCTCTCTGCATCCCACCTCTATCAAAGAAAAGGGAAAAAAATGGCCACTGATTCCCATGCAGGCACTAAGTCCCAAAGATAATACTGCTGAAGTAAGAGAGAGAGAGAGAGAGAGAGAGAGAGAGGAAGACCAAAGCATTCAAGAAATCATAGGTATAATTATTTGTGATAACTGTGGTAACACGGCACAAATTTTATTTTATTTTATTTTAATAAGTTTATTCTTTTTTTTAACTTTTTTTTTTTTTGGCCTCTAGGGTTATTGCTGGGGCTCAGTTCCTGCACTATGAATCCAATGTGCCTGGAGGCTATTTTTTCCCTTTTTGTTGCCCTTGGTTCAGCACTAAACATTCTGATAGAGAAAAGTTCTGCTAGCAACAATCAGAGGGTAGCAGTGATTTTTCGCTAGAATGGCTATTGTATTCTTTCTCTTGGATGTTTAGCCATGTGTCTCCCCACTGAAGTGAACACAAATTGCAACTAGTTGGAGAGTTAGCACCCTGGCTGTGAGTCTATTACTTTAATCCTCAAGAAATCACTCAAGAAAGTGACGCTTTGTGGAAATTACTTTACTATTCACATCAAGACTAGAAGAGGGAGGGAACCGAGGGAAAACCTGCAGGTGAAGGAGAGTTCTTTCACAGAAATACTGGGTCAGGGGGATAAGCATCTATACTGGCTTCTCATCCCTCCAGCCCAGACCCTTCCTCGCTCTGAGAAGCCCCTTGAATTTCTCAGATGATGAATATACCTTGTGACCTTTTGGAAAGTATTATAAAATGAATCATTTCTGGGAAGGCAGCATAATGGTTATGCAAAAGAATGAGAGTTCTGTGTGCACTCTACTGGGTATGCCACCCCCCTGCCCCTGAAGACTATTCAGTATAACAACAACAGCAAATTCTAGTTTGAAACAATTCTTGAATTTGAAAGAAGTGTTCCATTCGAAGCATATTCACTGTCAATGAGAAGGGGGCACAGGAGAAGCCACGTGTGTGAGATGGATGTAGAGACGCTCTCATCTAGAACTTAAAGTTGCAATGTTTGGGGTCCAGAGAGGGCAAACCAGGTAGAGCAAATGTGATATTATGCACAAGGACCCAGGTGCTAAGCTTTAAAATAGGCTCTTCACTTTCAAAAATAAAGGAAGCAATACCTCTCTCGGCTCATAACCACTATGTGCCAACCATAAGACTTACCTACTGCGCAAGGACCGTGTCTGTCTTTCTCTCCCCCTCTCTGTCTTCCCCATCTCTCTCCATTTCTCTCTGTCCTATCCAACAACAAACGATAACAATAATAACCACAACAAGGCTACAACAACAAGGGCGACAAAGGGGAAAAAATGGCCTCCAGGAGCAGTGGATTCATGGTGCAGGCACTGAGCGCCAGCAATAACCCAGGAGGCAAAAAAAAAAAAAAAGACATATATACTTACCCCCTCTTCCACCTGCTGCAGCCTGGCCTCTGTCCTCAGTGCACAGTGAAACCCCCATGTGGCCAACCCCAGTGGCTCCTCTTAAGTTCTTCAGCTTCCAGGCTTTTCAGCAGCATTCCACAGTGTCTCCCACATAGTCTCCCTTGAAATACCTACTTCTTGTGACTTTCAAACACATTCCAGATTCCCTCCTGTTTCCCTGCCATGGCCAGATCCTCTCTCTGAATGCCAGTTAGTTCCAGCCCACTGTCTCTAGGTGGTCTTGCCTGGTCCCATGGTTTCAAAAGCCATCTGCAAGCTGATGATCCCCATATCTATTTGCTTAGCCCAGAGTGGTGCTCAGAATGTCATATTCATACCACTGACTGCCTTGCCGCGGTGCCCAAAATGTCCCCGACTTAACCACATTCAATGTGGAGTTCTGCCCCACAACCCCCAGTCTCCCAAGCTTCCTATTTCGGTTCATGCCACGTCCATTCATTCAGCTGCCCAAGTCAGAAAACCCAGAATCATCTGCTGGATGTTGTAATTACAAGCAACATTCTCTTCTTTACACTTTGGTTTATTTTTTTTCTATAATAAATATATACATTACACTTATAATTACATAATCAAAACTAAAAGAACCAAAGTCTTTTTCTTTGGGGGTAACTAGAAACAAAATATGTACATAAACATAATGCTTTATAGCTTCTACATTTACTCTTAATTTTAAGTTTTATGGCTGAATAAGGGTGTTATTTTTAACTTTTATATTACCGGAGGTGTCTGCGTTTATTGAAGACATCACAGAATTGGTTTCTATCTAGAAAAGAAAAGAAAGGGCAAGTGAGTTCATCCAGTGCATTCACAATGTCAGTTGTTAAATTTAGGAGCACGGGGAAGGGATGTCTTTTGTGAGAAAATAACTTTGTGAGGATGCAGCAAAATAGTAATGTCACGGGATAGCTATTTACTTATTTATTCTTCCACCAATCTCTGTCAAATTTGATGCTAATCGGATACCAATGCTAATGCAACACACACACACACACACACACACACACACACACACCCCAAATGCTATTCTGCTGACCAAAACAGTGTAAGCAAATTAGGGCAAAATATATACCTGAAAGCAAAAGTACACAATAATCTACAGTGAGTTAGTATGAAGTTCACAATGAAATAGTGTCTACTTAGACTTAAATACCCTCCTCACCTATTTCCTATTATACTTCCCTCACTCATTCCCAAGCTACCCTTATCGAGCAAGGACTGCAAAAGCTGAATAAGGGCAAGAGACTGGCACACGTTAATGATAACTCTTTAGTCACTATCAGGCCACCACATCAGCTGGGGCCCTATTCAGTGAGTCCTGAGATTCCCAAACAGACATGATGGGCCTAGACCTCGAATAAATCCCTCTCTCCATTGTTACCAGTCATCTCTATCACAAACAACACAATAGACCCCTTTGTGGGCCCCCATTACCCTTAACTTGGATCAACAATGGTAGAGTATGTTCCATCCTCCAAAGAGAGGCTGGACAACATACTCTATGCTACACCTGAGGAAGATGGGTCCTGATATTGGGGCGGCTTGGAATGTTCCTACTCATGACCACAGAATGTGAGCTCAGATCTACAGGGATGCAGAGGTCACATAGGCTCAGAAGCTGAATATGGGCCCCAGATCACATCAAATCAATGGGGTTTACAGTCAACAATATTTATACACCTTTCCCATATTTGGGAGCTACTCTCTTCCCTGATTCAGCTTTCTGGTCCTTTTTCCAGCCATGACATCATTTCCCCAGACAATAACTTGGATCCACCTGCATATCAGATTTCAGGCTCAGAGGGGAAAAAAAAAAAAAACCTAGTATAGCCACAAGCCCTTTGGAATATAACTAAAATATGCCTACTAGCTATCTACAAAATGGAGACACCCCCCCCAAACTCTTCATCTGAACTATTCCAGCCTTTAGGCTCATGATTAGTCAACAACTGGTTTGGCTTTATATGTTAACTCTTTTTTTAGCCACGAGGTTCCAGATGCTAGTATGATACCAACCAGACTTCCCTGGACACACAACCCCACCAGTGTGTCCTGGAGCTCCGATTCCCCCAGAACCCTGTCCCACTAGGGAAAGAGAGAGACAGACTGGGAGTATGGATCAACCTGTCAATGCCCATGTTCAGTGGGGAAGCAATTACAGAAGCCAGACCTTCCACCTTCTGCATCCCACAATGACCTTGGGTCCATACTCCAAGAGGGTTAAAGAATAGGAAAGCTATTGGGAGCTGGGTGGTGGTGCAGTGGGTTAAGCGCAAGTGGCGCAAAGCACAAGGACCCGCGTAAGGGTCCAGGTTCGAGCCTCTGCTCCCCACCTGCTGGGGAGTCGCTTCACAGGTGGTGAAGCAGGTCTGCAGGTGTCCTATCTTTCTCTCCCCCTCAGTCTTTCCCTCCTCTCTCCATTTCTCTGTCCTATCCAATGACAACAATAATAACAACAACGACAATAAACAGCAAAGACAACAAAAGGGAATAGATAAATAAAGTTTTTTTAAAAAAGAATAGGAAAGCTATCAGGGGAGGGGATGACATACAGTGTTCAGGTGGTGGGAACTGTGTGGAGTTGTGCCCCTCTTATCCTATGGTTTTGTCCATGTTTCCTTTTTATAAACAAAAAATTAAAAATAAATAAATAAAAATAAATAAAATAAAATAAACTTGGTTGTCACACATGTAGTTGACCTTTCTGTTGTAGACCTCCCAAAATGCAATTCTTCCAGCTAGCTCAATTTTAAATCCCTTCTCCTGATCATGGAACATGAAAAGCAGAACAGGATGTGGCACAGTGGCTGGAGTACTGGACTTAAAATGCATAAGGTCCCAAGTTCAATGCCATCACCTATGGCTGAGTGATGCTATGGCTCTTTTTTATTTACTATTGTCATTATCATTATTATTAAAAGGTTTGTTAATTTATATGAGAGAGAGAGAGAGAAAGAGAGATAGAAAGAGAGAGAGAGAGAGAAAGGACCAGAGCATCTCTCTGATATATACATTGGTGGGAACTGAACTAGGGATCCCTTTTCCCTAGTTCAGTGCTTGAGAGTCCAATGACTTTGCCCATTTTTCCACTTCTTGGGCTGTGCTATGATTCTTTATCTCTTCCCTTATCACTCTTATGTTACCAAATATATAAATCTCTTAAAAAGACACAATATCAAATTGATGAAATGTTTAAAAAACAATAATTCAATGAAAGTCATTGTTAATACTATGGCCTAGCCTAGCATTCTTTTATTCTTTTTAAAATTTTTAACTATTGATTGGATAGAGGAAGAAAGAAAGCAAGAGGGATGTAGGAGAGAGGGAGTGAGAAAGAGAGAGACCTACAACAGTGTTTCACCACTCATGGAGCTTTCCCCCCTGCAGGTGGAGACCAGGGATTTGAACCTGGGACTAAAGCATAGACATGAAACAGCGAGCTGCATCAAATGGATTATTTGCATCCTCCTATCTCTATCAGCTAGCAAGTGTTCTTTTTATTAGATAGGAACACAATAGATTCCAGTGTTTACAACTGCAGCCACATATAAATGACATGTGACATAATTGCTTTACAGTTCCCTGACCTGCGTCCAATGAAGACTTCATTTGTTCAGAACTACTATTCAAAAATAAAACTTCCAGGGGACTTTGTGATGGTGCATGCACCATTTGCTTTTTGTTGTTGGTTTTTTTTTTTTTTAAACACACACATATTTATACACATTAAGTTTTTTTTAAATATTTTATTTAGTTATTATTGAATAGAGACAGAGAGAAATTGAGAGGGTAGGGGGAGACAGAGAGAGGTAAAAGGACACTGCAGAGCTTGCTTCACCACTTGTGAAGCTTTCCTCCTGCAGGTGGGGGCCAGGGGTTTGAACCCAGGTCTTTGTGCACTGCGATGTGTGCGCTTAACCAAGTGCACCACCGCCTGGTCCCCTAGCACATTTGTTTCAATGAACAACGACCTGGGTTGAAGCCCCCCAGTCCATACCTGCCAGGGGAAAAGCTGCTGGAACCATCGAGCAGTGCTGCAGGTGTCTGTCTCTCTCCTGCTTTATCTTCCCCTTCCCTCTCAAATTTCTCCAGATCTCTTTCTAACTAAACCCAGGTTACACATAATGCTTCACAGGGTGACTCCTTTAGCTGGCTAGCTTTGGAATTCCAACTCAATGACTATAGGTTAACAAGAAAGCTGCAATTCCGGGAGCCAGTCCTGACTCCTATAAGCTTCATCATCTGTTTCTCAGGAACCAAGCATGAACCACTGTGAAGCCAGCTGGGCTGTTGTTGGGACCTGTGTCATCAGAACATGCTTACTGTAAGGTGGGACACACTGAATCCTTGAAGGATGTAGGGGAGAAACACCACAAGGCCCCTACTAGCTTCACCAAGCCTGTAATCTGGCAAAGGGAAAGCACCATGAGGACCAGAGTGACTGCCACCCGTTGGTCTGGCAGCCGGGACAGTGGTGGCTCGGCAGGCAAAGCACACTGCTTGCTTGCGGGGGTCCCCAGCAGAGCATACAACAGAGTGGCGCCCTGTCTCTCTCTTCTCTCTCATTATGGGCTGGTGAGATAGTTCACCTGGGTAGTGGGACCCAGTTTCAAGTCTGGCCCCGACCTTACTGAAGGAAGCTTTGGTGTTATAATATCTCTCTCTCCCTCTCTCTCTCTCTCTCTCCTCTCTCTCTCTCTTTCTCCTCTCTCTCTCTCTCTCTTTCTACTCTCTCTCTCTCTCTCCCTCCCTCCCTCCCATCTGTCTTAAATAAATAAATAAATCTTAGAACAGAGCTGTTGGTCTATATCATATACAAGAGAGGGCATTCCAGACAAGAGCCTTGGCTGCTTCCTCTGCTGGATGAGAGCAGTTAAATTCCTTAAATCTGGACAAGATCTTGACTTTGATTAATTCCACTTCAATAGCTTAATAGGAGGGATCCATCCATCTCCAGAAAGGAGGCAACAGCTAAGAGGCAGGAGGAGCAACACCAAGCGGGCGGGGATAGCTTAGGAGGCGTCCTACTCAATTAAGAACCTCACTGCAGCTTGTTATTGATGAGTTAGGGCAACCTTTTCTTGAGCGAGCAGTATCCAGCAAAACTTCAAATGAACTAGCAACTGCACTTCTAGGAAATTACTACATAACTATACAACTATACAGACATAAAAGCATGCTCACTGTAGTAATATTCATAGGAAAGAGAACAGTGAAATGAGTATGGGTGAGGGAGACTGCGTGATAGTTACACAAAAGAGTTCCATGCTTGAGATGCCAGAGCTCCCAGGTTCATTCTCTTGCGCCACCATAATCCAGAGCTGACCACTGACCAGTGTTCTGGTCTCTCTCTCTCTCTCTCTCTCTGTCTTTCCTCTGCTTTGTATCTTTCTCTCTGTATCGCTCTCATTAAAAATAAACAAAACTTTAAGAAATTATTGACTTTTTAGGCTCCTAAGTCCCAGGTTCAGTCCCCTGCACCACCAGAAGCCAGAGGTGAGCAGTGCTCTGGTGTTTCTCTCTGCGTGTCTCTCTCAAAAAAAATTTAGAAAAGAAAGAAAAGAAATTATTGACTTTTTTCTCGTTTTGCCAGAGCACTGCTCAGCTCTGATTTATGGTGCTGCCAGGTTGAACCTGGGATTTTGGAGCCTCAGGCAAGAGAGTCTCCTTACATAACCATCATACCATCTAGTCCCGAGATTACAGAAACACTCTAAATGACCAAATACAGAAAAAATGGCTAAAAAAAATAATGTCATATACCTATTATTTTTGTCATGGTGGTATGGTATGAATTTATATGTTCATCTATTGTTAAGTGAATAAAAGCAAGTTAAAAGAAAACAGCATACTATGCACCCAGTTATATTTCTTATAGAATACTATGCATATAAATATTTGTCATTCATAGGACAATTTGGAATGATTAACGCGAAACTGTTAATAACAGTAATGACTGAGATATGGCTCTTGGGTACAGAGGAAGGAAATTTCACATTCAGTTTTATTTTAAAAAACTTTATTATATTTATTTATTGGATAGAGACAGTCAGAAATTGAGAGGAATTGGGAGCTAGAGGAGAGTGACAGAGAGACACCTGCAGCCCTACTTCGCCACTCACGAAGCTTTCCCCCTGCAGGTGGACCTGGGTCTTGAACCCGGGTCCTTGCACATTGTAACATGTGCGCTCAACCAGGTGTGCCACCATCTGTCCCTGTGTTCATTTTATTTTATTACTAGAAGACAGCTCAGCTCTGGCTTATGGTGGTGCAGGGTATTGGGGGGGTGCTGAGCCTGGGACTTTGGAGTCTCAGGCATGAATGAAAGTCTTGCAAAATCATCATACTATCTTCCTAGTTATCATATTCACATTCATACCATTCTGTACTTTTTGAAGTGTTTTTTGTTTGTTTGTTTTCTTTTTAAGATTTATGAAGGAGAGGAGAAAGACAGAACCAGAACATCACTCTGGCACATATGATGCCAGAGACTGGACTCAGAACTTCATGCTTGAAAGTCCATCACTTTTAGCCATTTCTTCACCTCTAGGGTCACTTGTTTGACTTTTTTTTTTTTTTTCCACAAGAGAGGTTAACAAGAGAACTGTTTGGCTTTGGCATATTGTGTTGAACCTGGGACTTCTGGGACCTCAGACATGTAGATTTGGTGTGCAATCTCTCTGGCCCTCAATTTGCTTACTATATAAATATATTACTTCTTTTTTTAAAAGATTTTATTTATTTATTAATGAGAAAGATAGGAGAGAGAGAGAGAGAGAAAGAACCAGACTTCACTCTGGTACATGTGCTGCCGGGGATTGAACTCAGGATCTCATGCTTGAGAGTCTAGTTCCTTAGCCACTGCGTCACCTCCCAGACCACAAGTATATTACTTCTGCAATTAAATTTTAAACTCTTAAAAAGATGTGTTAATATGAGAGTGAGGGAGAGAGAGAGAGAGAGAGTCATACCAGGGATCAAACTCAGGAACTTATTCTCCCAAGTCTAACACTCTACTCACTAAGCCACCTCCCAAGTCACTCTTTTCTTTAAATAAAGAAATCAATAGCCAATTCCTCTGTGAATTGTTCCATTCATTATCCTCCTCCCCGTCACTGTAACATCTCATACTGACTATAAATATTATCAGTCTAGTGATGAGATAGGCTTTTGTGAGGTTTCTGACTCACTCCTGAGTTTTTTTTTTTCCTTTAAGGTTTATTCATTTATATGAGAGAGAAAGAGAGAGAGAGAGAGAGAGAGAGAGAGAGAGGGAGAGGGAGAGAGATGGAAACTTAAAAGTCCTCTGCCCTGGCACATAAGGCACCAGAGACTGGCCTCCAGGTCCACTCCAGCAAATGCCAAACCACCTCTTCAGTGAGCATAGAACTAGTTTGTGAGAGGTCCCACGTGCAACCCCTCCAGCCACCCATAGCCACCGGGGAACAGTACACTGTTCAGAGGAGGAAAAAAGAAGAAATGCAGTAAGCACTGGGAAAAAACCTGCAACTCCTTACACTTTTCATCCCACCCCCAAATACAAAAGTAAGCTCTACCTGGGTGGGCTTGTACCCAAACAGCATTACAACAGCAACTTTAAAGTCCTCTCTGCTTAGATAGCCTTTGTTATCTTCATCACATGCTTTAAAGACCTAAAGAACATTAAATATCTTTATTAATAAGGCATGTATCGTTTGTTCAATTACTCTATTACTAGCTTAAATTCAATGTATAGTTAATATATTCAACATCTAAAATTCAGCCTGGCCGTAAGATTTGGAAATTGAATTGAATTATCCCCACTTTAATCCTCAAGAAATTTAAACGATGGGCAAAAGTTACTCGGGGAGGAAAAAAATGTGCAAACGACTCCATCGCTAGGCTAATACAAACCAATTCCTTTAAACAGCTGGGATAAAGTTTACCCTAATTTCCGTCCAAGAAAGTGCTGCCTTTTATTTTTACTTTGTTACTATTTTATTTTTATCAGAGCACTGCTCGGCTCTGGTTTGTGGAGATTCAAGGGATTGGGCCTGGAACTTCGGAGACTCAGGCAGAAAAGTTTTTTTTTGCATAACCATCATGCGATCTTCCCAGCCCAGAGGTTTTCTAGCTTACTTATTTATTCCTTGTTTTGCACCAGGTCTAGCTTAAGGTGGTGCTGGAGACTGAATCTGAGACCTTTGTTGCCTAGGGCATTAATGTCGTTTTGCATAACTATTAAGCTCTCTCTCCAGTCCCTAGATCGTAGGTTTAGTTCACTGTGTGACACACAAGAGAGAGGGATCCAGAAATCTTGCAGCCGAGGCCTCATTACTTTGGAAGGACGGTCCAGATCTAGTGAGTCCCAGACCCGGGGGATGGACTGGGCGTCCTGGGTCAAGTTCACGTGAGAGCCCGAGCTCCGGACACCTACTTCCACCCATTTCTTGTGTTCCGAGGGGCTGATTTCCCTTGTCCGTGGCCGGGCCCCGGCCTCAGAGAAAAACATCTCGACCAGCAAAACGGAGACGGATCCGCAGCGAGCGCCACAGCCTGAGCCTGCCCCAGGGAGGCCGCTGCCAGCCCGCCCAGCTCTCAGAGTGGCTCCCCAGGCGGACTGTACTTCCAACGTCTCGTTCCATTGGCCGGCCTGAGCACCACTGGCGTTGATCCTGCAATGCTATTGGACAGAACTTTTGTTTACAAACGTTTCCTAGGGATGACCTATGGCGCGAGGCACCCTAGCCCCCGCCCCTATGCTTGTTCCCGCCCCGTCTGGGCTCTTTTAACTCTAAACTTGCTGCCCAGCATCCAGCCTTTCTGTGCCTTCCTTGTGTGTCATGTTCTCTCCCCACCACTTGTGTTGAATTACTTTTAATTGTTGTTTTTTTTTTAAGTTTTATAGAGTCAGAGAGAAATAGTAATGGGGAGACAGAGGGACACTTGCAGCACTGCTTCAGCACTCATGAAACTTCTCAGTAAGTGAGGACCAGAGGCTTGAACCCTAGTTCTTGTGCACGGTAACATGTGTGGGTGTTAACACCAACCAGCTCCATGATGAATTAGCTTTGATAATTTACTTTCAATTTATGCCACTATAAATGTTATAACCTGGAAATGTTATAATGGCTACAAATTGGGTGTGAGTCCAACAAAATGACTCACCTCCCGGTGGATGGGGAGATATTTAAGTGGTAGTGCATCAAGTTTGCATAGCTGCCCGCCCCCTCCAGTCACTGACATCACCATATGGCAGAACTGGGCAGTGCTCTGGGTGGGATAAAAATAAATGTTTTTGTTGTAAGAAGAGAGAGAGTGTGTCAGGGAGATAGCATAATGGTCATACAAAAAGACTTTCATGTCTAAGGTTCTGAGGTCCCAGGTTCAGCCCCCCCCCCCCCCATACCACTATATGCCAGAGTTGAACAGATCACCAGTTTCTGGGTCTATCTAGCTCTGCCTGATGTGAAGGAAACGTTCAGTAAATGAACCAGGAAAAGGTTCCAAGTCTACTACATCAAGTCTTGTCATTTGGTCCTCTGGGAAACTTGCCTGATTATAGAAAAGCATCAAGAACAGATATTACAGGCAGCCTAATTCCATAACAAAGCTGTGGAGACCAAGCCCACATCCCATAACACACATAGTTACTGAAGACGAAGTCTATGTTTATGAAACTGTACACCTGGAACTCTTTATAACTTTGCAAACCAATACAAAACACTAACAATAGAGATTATTATCTTTTTGGGGACTTATTTATTTGAGCATGAGAGAACCAGAGGATCACTCTGGCATGTGTGATGCTAGGGTTTGAACTCAGGATCTCTAGCTTGAAAGTCCAGTACTTTATCTGCTGAGCACCTCTCAGCTCAAGATTATTTTTAATAAAGTAAATTCAAAGAATGAGGGTGGGTTGCATTTTGCAAAGTTTATTTCAAGCCCCTTATTCTGGCAAATCAGTAAGATTGAAAAGTGCATACGAAGGATGGGGGTGTGTGGACAGGAACTTCCGTGCTGGTGAGTTGTACACATACACATGTCATTGGAAATCTGTACCCATGAACTCTTACACTTTTATAAAGCACAGTTAAGCCCATATTGTTCAAAAAAATAAATTTAAAATAAAAATAAAGAGTACACACTCACACACCTAGTTCAAAGAAGAGACAAGACTTTGGAGGTTGAGTCTCTCGGGAGTACATTGAACCTTTTTATTTTACAGCAGCTTTTAAAGCCTATGCCCCCGAGAGCCCTTGACTCAGGAACACGGGTCTCAGACCCAAAGCTGCCAGACCTCTCACTGATTCTCCGTCTGCCTTTCAAGTTATTTTCAAATAACTTCCCACTGAAAGGGACAGGAGGCTAGTGTCCGAGGGTGGAGGAGTAGATGTGCTTGACACCTAGCTTAGGGAGATGTGGAATTATACCCCGCGACACCCCTATAGCTCACCATTTTCTCAAATTACTGTTGTTGTTATTATTATTACCGTTATTGTTATTTACCAGAGCTCAGCTCTGGCTTATAGCGGTATTGGGATTGAACCTGCCAACTCAGGGCCTCCATGAGGAAAGTGTTTTACAGAACCATTATGCTGTCTCCCCAGACCAATAAGGTGATTTTTTAAATAAAATTTTATTTATTTATTATTGGGTAGAGACAGAAATAAATTGAGAGGGATGGGGAGATAGAGACACAGAGAGACACCTGCAGCCCTGCCTCACCATTCATGGAGGCTCCCCCTGCAGGTAGGGACCAGGGGCTTGAACCTGCGTCCTTATGCACCATAATCTGTGTGCTTGGCCGGGTGCGCCGCCGCCTGGCATCAATAAGGTGATTTTTAAAACCTCCCCGACAGGAGAGCCTGGACTCAAGTTAGCACTCTGAGCATCTCTGCAGCAGTGAGCAGGAACTTTGTTAGGGAGCTCCAGGGAGCAGCCAAGGAGATCTCTGTTTCTGGGCCCGTTTTGGTTTGTTTGGATAAGGTGCCAGCAGCTAAGTCCAGCCCTGGAGGCACTCCCAGGACCAGTTCTCCTCCAGGGCTAGGCTCATTTGCTGGCACCTTCTTCAAAACCAAAAACAAAACAAGAAACAGAGAACCGGCGAGCCTTAGGACCCGGGGGGCGTCTGGAAAGGGAAGGGGCGAGGCCCCCCGCGGTGGCGGGGAGGGTTTGAACTCCGCGCAGGCGCAGACGGCCGCGGGACTGCGGGCGCAGGGAGCCGGCGGCTTCAGGTGTGTGCGTGGCGCAGGTGCGGGCGCGGGGGCGCAGGTACGGGCGCGGGGAGCGCGGGGCTCTCCGGAGCTGCTCCAGGGCCGCGAACCTGTTTCTTCCCGCCTATCCCGGTCGCTTGGCTGGCGGCGGACCCCGGGGACAGCCGGGCATCACCTGGGCACTGGGGAGGGTCTCCACCTCCGGGCTGCGGGGACCCGGGTTCTGCGGGGAGTGTGGCAGGAGGGACCCCAAGTCTGACTCTCCTCGCGGCCGGCGGGTGGTCTCTGCTGGGCACCTGTTGGGCCCCATCCGAGAGACGGCCCCCCCGGTTTATAGGCTTGAGTGCTGCAGACCAGCGAGGCCAGAGCACAGCAAAGTTGGTTGCTGTCTGTCTGTCCTTCCTCAGCTCACCCCAAATCTGCCTTAGGGACATCCGGTCGCCTTCTGCCTCACCTCTCACCTTGCAGGAACTTCCCCCTTTTGGACCCATGTCATTTTTGAAAGTACTGTCCACAGAGTTACAGGGAAAATTACCTTTTAAAGTAAAAGACTGTTCATGGGGGCCAGGCGGTGGCGCATCAGGTTAAGCGCACGCGTTACAGTGCGCAAGGACCTGGGTTCAAGCCCCTAGTTCCCACCTGCAGGAGGGAAGCATCACGAGTGGTGAAGCCGGGATGCAGGTGTCCCTCTCCTCTCCCCGTGCTGTCCCCCTCTTCCCTCTCAATTGCTCTCTGTTTCTATCCAATAATAAAAATAAATAAATACTCATTAACAAGACAGAGAGCCAGAGCATCGCTCTGGCACATGTGATTCTGGGAATCAAACCTACGTTTGAGATCAGTCAGAATTGCACTTGCTCTTTCTTAAATTGTCCTTAATCCTGTGCATCTGTTGGAAGCTTCAGGGTCAGGAATAAACATTTTGGTGGTCTGGGAGGTGGCGCAGTGGATAAAGCATTGGATTCTCAAGCATGAGGTCCTGCGTTCAGTCCCAGGCAGTACATGTACCAGAGTGATGTCTGGTTCTCTCTCTCTCCTTGTATCTTTATGAATAAATAAATAAAATCTTAAAAAAAAAAAAGACAAAAGGATCACTGTTTATAAAAAAAAGAAGAAGAATAAACATTTGGGGCCAGGGAGAAATCATAGCATGAGGGCACAGGACTTTTGTGCCTAAGATCCCTCTTTCAACCCCTCACTTAGAAAAATAATTCTACTGTAAAAATAAAGGCTATTTTTTAAAAATCAGCATTTTTTTTTTTTTTTGGAGTTTGACTTCTTAGGGCATCTAATAGCAAGGTGTTCATTGAAAGACAAAAGGAGAGATTTTTGCTGTCACTTGCCCAGTCCCCATAGTAGAGTCTGTTCATGCACCCTGGTCACCTAAGAAGCAGCTGGTGTTACACTAGTCAGACTTGCAGTCTGGTGTTGAGATGTTACAGGAAGTCATCTGACAGGGGATTTGAGAGCCATAGAATCACTTTGCTGAAGAGCCGGCTGTTAGTAGAAAGTAACATTATTTCCATCTTGTGTTTCCAGAGAAATAATGTCTCAGGAAGGTGATTATGGGAAATGGTCGATATCCAGCAGTGATGAGAGTGAGGAGGAAAAGCCAAAAGTGGACCAACCTTCTACCTCTTGTCTGCCTCAGGCTGAGCAACAAACAGCAAAGGAGCCAGGGTACACCTGCTCTGAGGCCCGCAGAGCTGCCCACCGGAGGAAGCTGTCGCCGGTGAAGTTTAGCAACACAGATGCAACCTCCATTGTTTCACCTCCAAAAAGGCAGAAGGGTGGGTCCCAGGAAGACCTGGGCTGGTGCCTCTCCAGCAGCGATGAAGAGCTGCAGTCTGAAGCGCTTGAGAAGCAGGACAGGACAGTGGTGGTGAAGGAGGAGGAAGGCCTCCCTCCTCCCAAAGGGAGTGCCACCCAGCAAACCAAAAACCACAGCCCTCCTGCCAGCCACAGGCTCAAAGAGGAGGAAGACGAGTATGAAACATCAGGGGAAGGCCAGGACATTTGGGACATGCTGAATAAAGGGAACCCCTTCCAGTTCTACCTCACTAGAGTCTCTGGAATTAAGCCAAAGTATAACTCCGGAGCACTCCACATCAAGGGTAAGTGGAGGCTGGGTGTTCAGGAACTGGCCCCTGCCCTTGATTGAGGTCCCTTCAGGAGAACCAGGAGGGTGTCTTAAAATGATTCACATGGTCTGCCCTTTCTTTCTTTCTTTCTTTCCCCACCCCCATTATTTATTTATTTATTTATTGGATAGAAACAGATTGTGAAGGTAGGGGAAGCTAGAGATGGAGAGAGAGAGATACCTGCAGCACTGCTTCATTGCTCCAGGGGGGGACCAGGACTGGGGACTTGAACCTAGATCCTTTTTTCTTGTCTTAACTCTGAACAGGAATTTATTTCATTTTATTTTGGGTAAAAAGATGTATTAACCTTGTTACCAGTAGTTAAATCTAGTCCATACATGATTTTTTTTTTCAACTCTGGGGGAATTGAGCCTGGGACTTTGGAGTCTCAGGCATGAGTCTGTTTTCATAACCATTATGCTATCTACCCTTGCCTCATCATATTTTATTTCTTACCAGAGCACTGCTCAACTGTGGATGCTGGTGGTGCTGAGATTAAACCTGGGACCTTTGGTGTCTCCTGCAGGAAAATCTTTTTTGCAGAACCGTTATGCTGTTTCCCTAGCTCCTAGTCCTTAAGTGATAGATAAGTAAACACATAAAGGAAAAAAGATGAGCTTTAGGGCCAGGAGATAGCTCACCTGGTTGAGTATGCCCCTTACTATGTTTCAGACCCTGGCACCATATGGGCGTACCCCGCATAGGGGGAGCTTGATGGAGCAGTGCTGTGGGCTGGCTCTTGCTCCTTCTGCTTATTTATTCTCCTTCTCGTGCTCCTGCTCTCTCTCTCTCTCTCTTACCCTCCCTTTCTGTTTACAATAAAAAGAACATAAGAATGGGAAAGTCGTTCCATGAATGGCGGTATTGCAGGCATCCCCACCAGCACCACTTCCGCTCCTTGCTAATTAGTTTTTATTTCTTTGTAATTATTCCTTGTCTAGAGCAGGAGATGAGGAGCTTATACTCTGAACAATCCTGGCCCAGGTGGCTGGGGAGCAAAGAATTAATGTTGACAACTGCCCTCTTCCAGACTGGGCTAGACAGTTAAGTGGAGGTAATAAATGTTTGACTCCTCCAACAAAGGAGAAGAATGGGAAGTAGGTAACTGCCTCCCTGAGAGGAGAGCCCCTTGTGTTTCTTTGCTGCGTGATTGAGTTCCAGAAAGTTCCAGAAAGACTCAAGACACTGGTGTCCAGGAATGTAGGTCCTCAACAGGAGGGAAGCTTGCCCTGAAATGCTTCATTGACTTCAGGAAGTCGGAAGACTTTTCTTATTCCCTGCAAGATCAGAAGCCAAACTTGGGACCCCAAAAGTCAGGCTGTTCAACCAGCTTTGAAAGGGAAAAAAGTTTTACTGCCTTTGGAAACTGCAGTGGGAAGCTGAAGTACTTTTCCCAGACCAACCTCCCCACTTCTAAAGAGGAGGAAGGGGGGCTGTGGGGCAGGGGATGGGGGAATAAGGGGAGGGGAGGGAAGCTGGAAGGACTTAAGATCACCCTGCCTCCTGGACCAGCACTGCTCAATCAGTTTGGATTATTATTGCAAGAGGGCAAGGCCAACAGGGACCGAAAGGGGAATATGAGCCCCTGATGCTGTCTTTGTACTTGCAGATCTGGATCTTGCATATTAATGTCGCTGTCCCTTTGCTAAACAACTGCTTCCTATAAGCAACTAAAGCCACTCCCTCTCCCTGGGGCCACCTCGGACAGCCTGTTTCTTTTGGGATCAGCCCACTGGGATACTTAGCACAAATTTGCAAGTTACTGTTGTTTATTTACTTTAAAGATGAAATGTGATCAGAAACATTGTACACATACTTGACAGCAATGGTTCCCTTCATCACCACCAGCACCCAGGCTTTGTTAAAAATGCAGATTTGGGGGTCAGTAGCAATGCAGGTTAAGAGTAAGTGGTGCGAAGCACAAGGATCCGGGTTGGAGCCTACGTGCAGGGGAGTCGCTTCACAAGCAGTGAAGCAGGTCTGCAGGTGTCTGTCTTTCTCTCCCCCCCCCTTCTTCCCCTCCTCTCCATTTCTCTCTGTCCTATCCAACAACAATGACAGCAATAACAACAGCAATAATAACTACAACAAGGGCAAGAAAAGGGAATAAATAAATAAATAAAATCTAAAGAAAAAATGCAGATTCACTTCTGGGAATGTCGTTGGGAAGAGTGACAAGACTTGCACCCCTGAAGCTCTCAGTTCAGTTCCAGAGTAATGCTCTGGCTTTTCTCTCTTTGTCATTTGAAACTGTTTTATAAGAAATAAACCATTTTTAAAAAGGGTTTTTTTCATTATAATTATTTTTATTGACACCAAGGTTGCCACTGGGACTCAGTGCCAGCACTATGAATTCACCGTTCCTGGTGGCCATTTTTTTTCCTTTCCCTTTTTATTTTATTTGATAGGGCAGAGAGAAATTGAGAGGGGAAGGGAGATAGGGAGAGAGAAAGATAAGACACCTGCATATCTGCATCACTGTTCCTGTAGCATCCCACCTGCAGGTGGGGAGTGGAGGCTCAAACCCTAATGTGCGGGCTCAACTGGGTGCAGAAAAAGATTCTAAAAAGCTGATTGTCTGGCTCCGTCTTACATTCATTGTCTTAAACTCTGGGAGCAGGCCCTGCCATCTCCTTTAAGAAACCTTTCAGGACCTTAAGAACACGTGCTCTGGTTCCTGATGAAGGGGGGGGAGGGGAGGGAGGCAACTTACAAAGCGGGTGTGAATCTGAGGGTGCTCTCTGGTTGCTCTGGTTACTCCTGGGAGCATCTCTGATCTGAATTTGGTCTTCATCCCAGCTTGGAGGTGGGCTTTGTTCCCAGCTCCTGAAATAGCTCCAGGGTTATAAAAGGTACAAAAGATTGTCTTTGTTATTCATAAGTAGCTCCTTTCAACCACACTGGAGTTATGCTAATAAGGCTACTTTTGGAAAGCCCTCAAGAATGGGGGCCTGGGTGTGTGTGTGAGAAGAGAGGTGGGGTGATCGCCAGGTAATCTAACCTTGTGCATCAATTTGGGATCTTCTCCCCCTCCTCCTCAACTGGAAAGATCATGATTTTTTACCCTTATTGGCAACTTCTAAAAAGTGACCCAGACCCAGTATTGACAGGGTAGATCTAAGTTTGCATGGCGTTTTGGTAAAGATTGCATAGCAAGTAGCGCTGAACACCTTGGGGAACCTTTTCTCTTGAACCTGATGGAGCAGAGTTTAGCGTTTAATCACTTTTCCTCTCCTTTGTCTCCATTAGTCAGTTTTCTGAGTCCAGTTTGACATCCGACCTTTTACAAAGTCACTTGTGATTACTATTATTGTTACTGGAAAAATTTTGGCCAAACATGAATCAGAATGAAATGTTTTGTCTTCGCAGATATTTTATCTCCTTTATTTGGGACACTGGTATCTTCAGCTCAGGTGAGTTTGCAGTTTCTCTGCGCCTCTCCCCCCATGAGAAGGATAAATAAACAATTGTCTCTGAAAATGTGGACAGTGGGGATCTTCCCTGAATTATTACCTACACAGAGGCTGCCACTGAGCCTGGCACTTGGTGGGGCCACAGCCACCAACCAAAAACACAGGGACTAGCCAACAAGCTATTTCAGAAATCCCAGCCCACTGTGGGGCCCTAGTAACCTCATGGGACTCTACTCTAAATCCTGGGGAGAAGTGAGTGACCCTGTTACATTTAATTTGCTTTAGAAGAGGAACCAGGACAGTTTTCTGCATCTGAAAAAAGAAGTGAGGAAAAATCATAGGTATTTCTTTCTACCAGTCTGGTTGCTCCTACCAGCCATCATCACTCTGTGCTTAGAAATCATGTCACATTATGGCTCTCAGGCCAAGGAGACAGTGTCAACTCACATGGCTTGCACTCAGGACGGCCTGTTCCCGGCACCCCCCTGAGTAGGGCTCTGCTTTAAAACACAAAATAAAAAGACTCAAGTAAACTTTCTGGAGAAGGTGGCGGGGAGGGGGGGGCACCCAAGCTATCGAAAAGCACAGTTTCATGTGCTTTCTATGTTCTGTGTGGTTGGCCTCAGATTCCTTGGCCTCTAGGTGGAATGTGGGGTGACTGCGTCGGGACCCATATTCACTGAGTTACTGTGTGCAGGGGGACCAGAGGTTTACAGGGGCTTGGAGGTACCCCAGGGGTGACTGTAGCTCAGGACAGACGGCCTGGGTGCAGTGGCTAGAAAACTGGTGAATGTTCACTTCTAGCCCCCAAGGTAGGCTGCAGAGAAATGTCCCTTTTCTAGAAGTCCGTCAGGGCTGATAGGATGACTTGATAGGCCCATTTATTTCTATTAATCGGGAGACTGAATGCTCAGTTTCCACACACATAGGCTATCATAGCAGGCAGAGAGGGTTTCTTTAGAACCTCCTCTTTCATTCGCACCTCCATTGTTGATTCAGAACCTGGACACCAAGTATCCCCTTTGAGATATATTCTAGGGTTTGCTCAGAATGTATCTGGTACATAACTATATCGTGGTAGCATAACTGGCTAGATTTATAAATGAGGTATGTAGAACGTCGTTAGTTTAGAGAGAGTTCCGATTCAGTAACCAATAGCCTTTTTGCAAACTGTTTGGCTGTAAGGCCTGCGACCTAGCAAATTTTCTCTCCCCACCCAGTTTAACTACTGCTTTGACGTGGACTGGCTCATCAGACAATATCCACCCGAGTTCAGGTGAGCTCCGCGGGACTGCTGAGTGGCACGGTAACTTGAACGGGCCTTTGGAAGACAGTGTGTGTTTCCCAGGCAGCTGCTGCCCACCGGTGTTGAGTGTTTCTTCTGAAACCACTGAACTCATCCGAACACTGCAGCACTGAGGAACACAATGTTTTGTTATTGTTTGTTTGATTGATTGATTGATTGATTCATCTAACTAATCCCATGCCTTCCTTATACAGATTTTAACCAGGTTTCTTTGCTGTGCTGTCCCGAATGTCCAACTATGTCAGACAGCTTGAGGTCCCATAGTAAAGTGAAGGAAAAGGGTATTGTAGGCCTGTCAGCTTGCCAGCCCCCCACTGCATGGCACAGGCACAGGCGCGCTCTCCTTTTTCTGAGCGTCTGTTATTAGGTGCTTCTTCCTGTTAGGTGTTGGGGGGGGGGGGCATAGGGCCTTTTATATCCAGGTGACGGATTTTCCTTTTTAACAATTTTTTTAAATAAACATTTCCGGGACGCTGGGTGGGGGCACACCTGGTAGAGTGCACACATCACAGTGCTCTCCCTCTCTGCCTCTCCCTTCCCTCTCAGTTTTTCCTCTCTCTATCAAAATAAATCAATGTAAAAAATTTTTTAAATTAAAAAATAGATTTATTTCGGGTTATAGCCCAGGGCGTGCTGCAGGGAACGAAGTGCTGGGCTTACAAGCATGAGGTCCTGAGTTCAAGCTCCAGCATCTCATGTACTAGAAGAATGGCTCCATCATTGTTAAAAATAAATAAATATTTTAAAAGGTTTATTTAGAGCAAGCAAAACAGCTTTCTTGGATAGTGCGCAGCTTTGCCATGTGCACAACCCAGGTTTGAGCTCGGCCCCCACAGCATTGAAAGAAGCCTTGGTGCTTTGGTTTCTTTCCCTCTCTTCTCTGCCTTTCTTTCTCTCTGTTTCTATCTGAGGAACAACAAACTTAGCCAAAAAAAAAAACCAAAAAAACAGGAAAGCAAGATTTATTTCTTGGGGGAAGAGAGAGGGAGGCTAGAGTGGTACTGGGACAGACAAGGGAGTTTGTGTGTGTCCAGATCTAGATAGAGCCTTCCTGCTGCACCAGCTGGGCCATTTTATTAAAAATAAAAACATTTATATATTCACTTGTGTTGATGAGAGAGAAGCTAGAACACTACTCCTCTGCATGTGCCAGTGCCAAGGATTGAACCTGGGGCTTTAGGGGTGCAAGTCCTGTGCTCTTAACCCTGGCCTGGGAAGGTGACAGGTTTTCAGACTTCCTGTGGCGTTTCTGGTACAGTGTGAGACCAGAAAAACCACACACAGACAGCATCACAGAAGGGCATGCCTCTGGTCCCTGGCTCAACACAGGTACATGACAGAATCCTAGAAAGTAACATGGAGGGGGTCGGGCGGTAGCGCAGCAGGTTAAGCGCACGTGGCGCATAGGACAGGAGTAAGGATCCCAGTTTGAGCCCCCGGCTCTCTACCTGCAAGGGGTTCGCTTCACAGGCGGTGAAGCAGGTCTGCAGGTGTCTTTCTCTCCTCCTCTCAGTCTCCCCTCCTCTCTCAATTTCTCTGTCTTATCCAACAACAACATCAATGGCAATAATAATAGCGCCAACAACAAGGGCAACAAAATTGGGGAGAAAATAGCCTCCAGGAGCAGTGAGTTTGTAGTGCAGGCACTGAGCCCCAGCAATAACCCTGGAGGGAAAGAAAGAAAGGAAGGGAGGGAGGGAGGGAGGGAAGAAGATTTTTTATTTATTCCCTTTTATTGCCCTTTTTTTTTTATTGTTGTAGTTATTGATGTCATTGTCGTTGGATAGGACAGAGAGAA
This sequence comes from Erinaceus europaeus, assembly GCF_950295315.1. Lineage (NCBI taxonomy): Eukaryota > Metazoa > Chordata > Mammalia > Eulipotyphla > Erinaceidae > Erinaceus > Erinaceus europaeus. Next base: position 7,335,937 of record NC_080183.1, on the reverse strand, counting down.
ATGGAGAGAGGAGGGGAAGACAGAGAGGGGGAGAGAAAGACAGACACCTGCAGACCTGCTTCACCGTCTGTGAAGCGACTCCCCTGTAGGTGGTGAGCCGGGGGCTCGAACCGGGATCCTTACGCTTTGTGCCACCTGCACTTAACCCACTGCACTATCAACTTCTGTTTATGAGTGGGATCATCCCATACTCATCTTTGTCTTTCTGACTTACCTCACTTTTCCGTTATTTTTAAAGACTGATTTTTTAGAGAGAGAGGAAACCCCTCTGGCGTTTACAGTGCCAGGGGTCAAACTCAGGCTTTCAGGCTTGAGAGTCCGGTACTTATCCTGCACCACTACACCCCACGGCCATCAGAACTTCGTTTGTTTGTTTGTTTGCTTGCTTGTTTTGTTTTCCATGAGGCCTACCACTAGGGCTTGGTGCCAGCGCTATGAATTCACTGCTTCCAGCCCCCGTTACCCCCCTTTTTCTTTCTATTTTTCATTGGGTAGGACAGAGAAAAATTGAAAGGGATGGTGGAGAAAGAGAGAGATGCCTGCAGACCGGCTCTACTGGTAGTGGTGTTCCCCCTGCATATGGGGAGCAGAGGCTCAAACCCAGATCCTTGCACATGCAGCACACGCGTTCAACTGGGTGCACCACTGTCCAACCCCTTAAGAGACCTGATGGTCTGATTGCATTAATTATGTCTACATGACAGATGCATGTTGTCACATGCCATACTCTGCAGTGTAAAATAGGAAAGTTTTTCCAAATCAGAAAGAGTTGGGAAGCTGTGCGTGTTCCTGAATTTCGTTTCGCCTGGCGTGTGTAGAATAAGGCCATTGTGCAGTGGCTGCTTGGCTAGGCATCAGTGCAGAACAAAATGCCTGTTGTATAACATTTCTTCTTAGTTAGTGCTGTCTCTGAATGAGTGACAAAGAACCACTCCTCAGTGCAGTTGCTAAATAGAAGTGGCTGCAGCCTTTCACCTTGCTTGATTGCTCGTTGAAGAGAAAGGCAGTTTTTGTTAGGCTAGGAGAACTTGTAAGGATACACTGATCTATAAGGATTCCGTTGCTTTGCATGAAGTAGCAAAGCACACAGTTCCCTTCTCAGCCTTTGCAGTCTATTCATGAAGGGCATTTTTACATTGTCCTTTTGGAACTCCAAAATTATAGTACAATCGATTTATCCTGGACTCAATTTCATTGCGATCTAGCCACATGGCCCAGTGAAATAGCTCACTGGGCCAGTGCCCTGCTTTGCCATGTGCACGACCCAGGTTCAAGGCCCCCCACTGCAATGAGGAAGGCTTTGGTGCTGTGGTCTCTTTCACTCTGTATTTTAAGAAAGAAAAAGAAACCCAGCCCCTTATTAGTGGGTGTCCTTCAGTTGGGAGGCCCAGTCATTTGTTCACTCACAGTGCTGGCAGCTGGTGGGTGGAGGTCCGGTGCGGAAGTGAGCCACTGCCTGGTCTAAACGAAAGGAAGGAAAGAGCATCTGGCGCACCGCATCTGGCGCACCGCATCTGGCGCGCCGCATCTGGCGCACCGCATCTGGCGCACTGCATTTGTTGCCTGCCTGATAACCTGAATTGAAGCAGGCAAATTAGTCAATGCAAAGTTACAAGTACTCTTAACAGTTGTTGTGGGCCGAAACTCCTAACTCCAGACTTGTATCACCGGGGCTTCACTGCTCTAGGCCAACTCTTTATTTTTTTCTGATAGAAAAAGGAGAGAGAATGGAGGAGAGAAAGTCATTATAGCATAGGCGCCCCCACGCCCCCCCACCCCCCAGTGCACTGGGACCCTGCCTTAAACCTCTGTTGCACATGGCAAAACAGGCACCCTTCCAGGTAAACTATCTTGCCCACCTCTAGAACTTCACTAAGTGCAAATCGATGGTCTTTTTTTTTTTTTTTTTTTTTTAAGATGTGTCTATTTTAATAAGAGATATCATAGAGGACTGCTCTGCTCCAGCATGTGGTGGTGTGCTGATGGAGTCTGGGGCCTGTGGGGCCTCCGACACTAAAGGCTGGTACACAGGCACCATGCTCTCCTCTGGGGGCAAAACCCCTCCTGCCCCCACCTGGCTTACAGAAGAGCCTCAGGAGTAGGCCATGTGACTGTGACCATTATGAAAGGACGGGCACTTGATGCACCTGTGACAGCCCCATCCTCCATCCCCACAAAGTCCAGGAACACACCTTGGCAATAAGGACACTAATATTCCTTCCCTGGGCCGAAACCCAGCTTTGTGAGTGACAGACTCTTAAGTCTTCCCATCCTCTGTTCAGGAAGAAGCCCATCCTGCTTGTGCACGGGGATAAGCGAGAAGCCAAAGCCCGCTTACAGGCTGAGGCGAAGCCGTATGGAAACGTCACCCTGTGCCAGGTAAGCTCCTTATTGTGATGTGATGTCATCTGCCATCTGGAAGGAAAGTTACATTTTTACTCTCTCTACCTTCCCAATACGAGGAGACGCTCCAGTGCTCTAATGTTTTCCTGTCTGTCTTTCTGAAATGGAGGATGAGGGAGAAATTGCCAGGGAACTGTGAAATCACACATGCATAAGATTTTTTTCTTTATTATTTTGTTTTACTTTTTTTTTTTTTTTTTTTTTTTAACCAGAGCACTGCTCAACTCTGGCTTATGATGGTATTGGAGATGGAACCAGAGACCTTTGGTGTCTCAGGCATGAAGGTCCTTTTTTCAGAACCATTATGCTGTCTCTGCAGCCCTGCATCTAGTTTTTCATAGTCTCTTCTTGCCCTCTTGAAATCTAGGTTTCAACTCTGATGCAGTTCAGGGGCTGTTTTAACCTATATGCCCAGGTGTTAGCCATGGGGGACACTGTCCCCCATGTTCTTCAGCTCTTTTCCAGATGGATTGCATCTGAGGTCCACAGTTCAGGCACCCGTCTTACAAACAGACCTGTGAGGAAACTTAGCTGTGAGCTGTGTATGAGCCAGGCTTGCTGAGGGAGCAAAACTATAAAGAAACCCCCCCCCCCGGACACACACACACACACACACACACACACACACACACACAGCTGTTGCTAGGTTTCTCTTAAAATTCCTGTAATTCTTTATTTTTTTTTAATCTTTACTGATTTTGAATAGAGACAGAAATTATAAGGGGAGGGGGAAGTAGTGCGGAAGAGAGACAGAGAGACACCTGCAGACCTGCTTCGCCACTCGTGAAGCTTTCCCCCTGCAGGTGGGGACCAGGGACTTGAACCCAGATCCCTGGGCACTGTAATGTGTGTGCTTAACCAGGTGCGCCACTGCCTGACCCCCCAAATTCCTATAACTCTGTCTTAATACTTTCCAGTCAGAATGCAGTGTGACCTGCATAATGACTCACTGTGTTTGACTCCATTGGGAAAGAATCCTGTGTGTGTTATGTAGAATCCTGTGTATGTTATGTGGAATCCTGTGTGTGTTGTGTGGAATCCTGTGTGTGCTGTGTGGAATCCTGTGTGTGCTGTGTGGAATCCTGTGTGTGCTGTTTGGAATCCTGTGTGTGCTGTGTGGAATCCTGTGTGTGCTGTGTGGAATCCTGTGTGTGCTGTGTGGAATCCTGTGTGTGCTGTGTGGAATCCTGTGTGTGCTGTGTAGAATCCTGTGTGTGTTATGTAGCTCACAGTTTCTCACACACCTTCTAGCTCTCTGTGTACTCTCTTGTGTGTATTTTGGAGGGAGGATACACTGAGGACTTGCGTACAAAGGGAGCCACCACAGACCAGAGCTGCCCCAGTGATGCCAGATTCTTGTGAGGTGAATTCGAACCTGGGCTGCCTACGGTGGGGTGCCCTATGGGGGGCGGGGGGGGGGCTGTGCTGTTCCTCAGAAGGTGGGAGGGAGTGTGTGTGTGTGTGTGTGTGTGTGTGTGTGTGTGTGTGTGTGTGGTGATTTCTATTCTCTGGATCACTTTCTTTTTCAGTCAAAGAGAGAGAGAGAGAGACTAGTAACAGAGTATTCCCATAGAACCTCCCCTGTGGTGGTGATGCTTGAGCCTGTGTGTTAACATGCAGGCACCTGACCCAGTAAGTCATCTCTGGCCCGTGTGTGTGTGTGTGTGTGTGTGTGTGTGTGTGTGTGTGTGTGTGTGTTTCAAAGATTACAACTGTGAGAAATCTCTGTCTAACCAATCTTGAATAAATCTGACAGGTTTTTTTTTTTTGGTTTTTTTTTTTTGCCTCTAGTTGCTGAGGCTTGGTGTCAGCACTACGAATCCGCTGCTTCTGGTGGCCTTTTTTCTTTAGTTTAAATTCCATTTCATTTAATAGGACAGAGAGAAATTGACAGAGGAGGGGGAAATAGAGAGAGGGAGAGGAAGATAGACACCTACAGACCTGCTTCACCGCTCATGAAATGTCCCTGCTGTAGGTGGGGAGCTGGGGCTTGAACCCGGGTCCTTGCTTATATCCTTATACATAGTACGACTTGCACTTAATCTGGTGTGCCACTGCCTGGTTCCCTATCTGACAGGGTTTTTTTTTTTTTTTCCCCCCTGTGGTTTAACCCCGTCCTTTACATAAAGCCTTCCTTCCCACTCAGCATATGTGTGGTTCAGCCTCTTCTTGGAAAACCAACTGTGCTTAGCAGTTGCCTAAAATCCCACCCTTTTGTTTCCCAAAACAGGAGAGGTTAAACTGTCACCTTATCTCTCAGCACACTAGTGGCTGTCTGAAAACAAAACAACAGGAATTCTGAAAAATACTGATTAAGTAAGCCACAGTAGGAAAGTGCTTTTCAAATCCTGGCTGTAGGAGAGACCATGGCAAGTCTGAGACCGTGCTCTGTGTTGGCCACTAGAGGGCAGAATACACTCTGGCTTCCAAACCTTCACAGGGAGCTAGCTGGGGTTTTTGTTTTGTTTTGTTTTGTTTTGTTTTTGTTTTTTGTTTTTTGTTTTTTGACTCCAGGATTATCACTGGGGCTCAGTGCCAGAACTATGGATCCACTGTTCCTGGAGGCCATTTTTCCCATTTTGTTGCCCTTGTTATTGTTAATTGTTGTTATAGCTGTTGTTGTTGGGTAGGACAGAGAGAAATCGAGAGAGGAGGAGAGAAAGACAGACACCTGCAGACCTGCTTCACCACCTGTGAAGTGACCACCCTGCAGGTGGGGAGCCGGGGGCTTAAACCAGGATCCTTATGCCGGTCCTTGTGCTTTGCACCATGTGCGCTTAACCTGCTACGCTACTGCCCAGCCCCTGGAGAGCTGTTCTTAAGCCCCCAGCTCTAGTCCTTGTCACCAGGCGGATTACGACCCAGTCCTGCCCTATTGAAATGCCTCGTCAGTGAGAGTCTTGAGGTTTTCTGTACAAACATAGAGTCATTGGATTCAACTGAAGCACTCCGGGTGAAGAGTGAATAGAAGCTTCCCCTTGTCACACTTTGTACGTGTGGCATCTCTATCAGAGGTGAGACCTTCCTGAGGTCAAAAGTTCAGATCATCTGAGCTCCCAGCCTCCCAGCTGTGTTTCTGGCTCAGCCCTTCAAGTCTTCGAGCCTTTACTTTGAAGGCGGCTTTGTCGCTCATTGAGCACTTTCTGCACAGGGCCCTCATGCAGAGGTTGGTACACCCACGCAGTGCCACCAGCTGAAGTCATTCACACCCTTCCTTCTGTGCTTGGGTCAGTCATAGCAAAGCTGAATTCTGCCACCAGTTCTTTGGCCCAGGGCTCTGCTTAGCTAGATGTCAGCTGGCTGAGTGACGGTCTTCCTCCTGCTCTTGTTCCCTGCCTGACCTTTGTGGCCAGGCCACGCACATTCACGCTGGCCCCGTGGGCAGCCCTGCAGCCGGGGCTGGTGAGGAGCCTCTTTCAGGTCCCGCCTGTGAGCTGGACCACACCCTGGGAGTGCAGTGCCCGTTGGTGGCTCCAGCAAGGAGTTCCACCCGCAGCCTGGTGGTTCTCGAGGTTCTGCCACCGCAGAATTTTGCCATGTGCAGCCCCCCCAGACTCCCTTTCCTAAGCTTTTAACTCTCCTTTCTCAATCACCCTCTAGAAGCAGCTGTTTAGACCCTGAACAGTGCCCTCTTTTTACTTTTTTTTTTTTTAACCAGATCACTGGTTAGCTCTGACTTGTGGTGTGGGGGATTGAACCTGGGACTTTGGAACCTCAGGCATGAGAGAGTCTTTGCATAACCATTATGTGTCTATAACCCCCACCCTTACTGAAATTTTTAATATTTGTTACCCAGTCATCTGTGGATGGGCATCTAGGCTACTTTCTTTTAAAAATATATTTATTCCCGGGAGTCAGGCGGTGGCGCAGTGGGTTAAGCGCACGTGGCGCAAAGTGCAGGGACCGGCGTAAGGATCCCGGTTCGAGCCCCCGGCTCCCCACCTGCAGGGGAGTCGCTTCACGGGTGGTGAAGCAGGTCTGCAGGTGTCTATCTTTCTCTCCCCTCTCTCTGTCTTCCCCTCCTCTCTCCATTTCTCTCTGTCCTATCCAACAACAAAGCAACGTCAACAATGGCAATAATAACCGCAAAGAGACTGCAACAACTAGGGCAACAAAAAGGGGGAAAAATGGCCTCCAGGAGCGGTGGATTCATGGTGCAGGCACCAAGCCCAGCAATAACCCTGGAGGAAAAAAAAATACACACACATATATATATATATATATATATATATATATATATATATATATATATATATATATATTCCCTTTTGTTGTCCTCGTTTTATTGTTTTATTATTGTTGTCGTCGTTGTTGGATAGGACAGAGAAGTGGAGAGAGGAGGGGAAGACAGAGGGGGAGAGAAAGATAGACGACACCTGCAGATCTGCTTCACTGCTTGCCAAGTGACTCTCCTGCAGGTGGTGAGCTGGGGGCTCGAACTGGGATCCTTGCACTTTGCACCAACATGCGCTTTACCCACTGCCCTACTGCCTGACTCCCTAAACTACTTCTGTATTGTGGCTGTTGTGAGTAATGCAGCAGTGAGGTTGAGGGTGCTTGTGTCAGTGTTTCTCTGTCTGTTGGATAAATGCCTAAGAATGGTGTTGCTGGATCATAGGTAACTGTTGTGTGTGTGTGTGTGTGTGTGTGTGTGTGTTTAATCATGGGTTACAAGATTTTAAGATTGCAGAGTACAGTTCCATGCCACGGCCGCCACCAGGGTTCTGTGTACCTACCTTCCCAACCCCATGGTTCCCATAAAGCCTTAGAAACAGTTAGATTGCTTCCGGGTTGGTTTTGTTTACCCAAGCTCGTGTGCATTGGCTCTCAAGGCTCCATCTTTGCTTGTTGCTGAGTTCTCCACACTATTCTCCACATTGGTTGCGCCAGCAGCACTCCCACCAGTGGTGTAACCGACCCTCTCCCTCCACATCCTCACCAGTACTTGTCCTCTCCGCTTTTGTTGCTGTGGACCATTCTCACGGGTGTGAGACAGAATCTCAGTGTGGCTTTAATTCCCATTTCTCGAGTGATGAGTGATGAGTGGAGTGGAGTGGAGTGGTTCTTACTATGTCTGTGGGCTCTGTGTATCTCTTCTTCAGAGAGCTGTATATTCATATCCTTCGCCCACTTTTTTATTGAAAGTACCCTTATTTTACTTTCTTTTTTAAATATTTTTTATTTTTATTCACTTTTTAGATAAATACAGAGAGCAACTGAGGGAGAAGTGAGAGATAGACACAAAGAGAGACACTGAGAGCACTGCCCCACTGCTTGTGAAGCTTTGCCCCTGCAGATGGGGACCCGAACTTGAACCCGGGTCCCTGTGCTTTGTAGCAGCTGTGCCTTACCAGCTGTGTCACCACCTGGCTGCGGAACCCTCACTTTAAAGAGGGGAAAGATGAGGTGTGCAGATTTAAGTATTCCCTTTTCTTTTTTTAATATTTATTTTATCTGACAAGTCAGAAGTTGAGAGGGAGAGGAGAGACAAAGGCGCAGGACTGCAGCCCTGCTTCACCACTCATGAAGCTTCCCCCCTGCAGGTGCAGAATGGGGACTTGAACCCAGGGCCCTGTGCATGGCAGTGTGTGCGCTTGAGCAGGTGTGCCTCCTGTTGGCCATTAGAGTTAAGTGTTTTCTAAAGCCACGTCTAGCGACACAGCTGGGACTTGGCTCATGCACTGCTTGCTTCATGTGTCTGTCTGTTTTTAACTCGTGGCCCCTCCATCTTGAGTCAGATTCTAATTAACCCAGGTTTTTCTATGTTGAGTGTTAAAATGTATTGACTTTCTCCACCTACCCACCCACCCCTGTTGGTTTGCAAAGGTATCATTTTGTAATGTGAAAATAGCTGGAATGTATTATCTTTACTTTCTGCTTTTGCTGTGTTACTACTGTAGGAAATTCTCTGTTTTTATATATGTCTTAGTGCTACATTCACTCTTTTTAAATGTGATATATATATATATTTCTGGATACCCTGAATACTCTAATTTTAAAACTTTTCAGTCTCCTTTGTTTTTATGCGTCTTTGATGACTAAAAATTCAGTATAATGATTCTAATTGCTATAATTTAAAATGCACTGCTATGTATTGAATCATTCTGAGCAACTCTAGTTATTATAAAAGCTGTTTTGTAGATTCAGGGCTTGTCCACGAGAGGGCAGTAAAGGGCTTTTTAAAAGTTGATGGGCCCCTTTTATAGACTAATGTCTAGTAGGCAAGGATATGTCCTGAAATAAGTAACTTTAACCTCTTTTTCATCCTAGGCCAAGTTGGATATTGCATTTGGAACACACCACACGTAAGCAACTTTATGGAACGGGGCAAGAAAGAAAGGATGCTATTTACAGAATGTCATTTTAAAGGCTTTGCAGAAACTGAAAGAGAAGAAGAGTTGCTTTAAAAAAAAAAAAACAGCGTTAAGACAGATTGCTGGGAGCGGGTTTCACGCACCTGGTCGATGGCAAACATCACCGTGCTCAAGGACCTGGGTTCAAGCTTCAGTCCCGGTACAGGGGGATGTTTCACCAGAGTTGAAACAGGCTTGTAGGTGTCTCTCTCCCTCTCCTCTCAATTTCTCTCTGTTCTATAAAATAACAATAAGCAAATATTCAAGAAGAAAGACAGTTGAGATTCTGACTCTGGGCATAAAGTCTGAAACTGCTCTGCAGTTTCTGTTTCCTGTTTAGGACCCTGATTCTACCTATGACCTATCTCCGGAAGACTGGCCTGTGGTCCTGGGTCGTGGGCAACTGTGCATGTGTGAGTCACATGCCGGGGAGTCTAGCACTAGACACAGTCTTGTGATGTTTATCAGAGTCTGTCTGACATGAAGTAGGATATTGGGTCAGCTCCATGCTGTGACTGAAAGAATGATTATCTTACCAAAAGTTGTCAACTTGAGGGACGGATGCCTGCTCCAGCTCAAATTTCTTTCTTTCTGATCCCCCCCCTTGGATAAGACAGAAATTGAAAAGGATAGGGAGATAGAGGGAGAGAAAGACACCTGCAGACCTACTGTGCCACTTATGAAGCAACACACACACACACACACACACACACACACACGGAGGGAGCAGAGGCTTGAACTCTGGTCCTTGTATCTGGTGATATGTACACTTAGCCGGGTGCACCACCACCTGGCCTCCCCAGAAATTTCTCGTTGCAATTAATTTCCTGAGACATTGCAAACCCCAGATCAGGAAGACTTTCTTTGAGACTTCCTACTGTCGACATTGTGCTTGATTATTGTCTGGACTCTGTTTCTTTCCCAGAAATCTCCAAGCTCTTTTGCTGTGTCCTTTTATATAAGTAATTCTGCAAATAAGAAAAAGAACAAAATACAATTGTTTCCATTTCAATGCTTTCATAAAACTTTTTCTAGAGGGGCTGGGTGGTGGCTCACCTGGTTGAGAGCACATGTCACCATGCGCAGGGACCCAGGTCCAAGCCCCTACCCCTCACCTGCAGGAGGGAACAAATCTTCATGAATGTTAAAGCCGTGCTTCAGGTGTCTGTTTTCCTCCTCTATCTCCCTCCTCCTCTCTCAATTTTTCTCTGTTCTATCAAGTAAAATAGAAAGAAAAGACAGGGGAAAAAATGACAGCTGTGAGCAGTGGATTTGTAGTTCTGGAACGGACCCCTGGTGGCAAGGAAAAAAAAAAAATTTCTCTGTGAGACTGGCAAGACATTGACTAAACCATAGGATAAGCAGGGGTACAACTCCACACACTTCCTACCACCAGAACTCTGTATCCCATCCCCTCCCCTGATAGCTTTCCTATTCTTTAATCCTCTGGGAGTATGGACCCAAGGTCATTGTGGGATGCAGAAGGTGGAAGGTCTGGCTTCTGTAATTGCTTCCCTGCTGAACATGGGCGTTGACAGGTTGGTCCATACTCCCAGCCTGTCTCTAACTATTGTCTTCTTAAATGCTAAGACAGCAGGAACCTCCCGCTTCCTCTATAGAGCCTATATTTCCCCAGTCCTGGAACCTCTAGGGTGGGGCTCACTTTCCTACATGCTTCTTTCAATTCATACCAAATGGTATTGCATCTGCCGATCCCAATCTAATCAATTCAGCGAGTACCACCTCAGCATGTTTCATTTTTCCCTTTTTAAAGTTTGTCTTTTTTGCTTGATAGTACAGAGATACATTGAGAGGGGAGGGAGGGATAAAGAGGGAGAGAGAAATAGAGCTATCTGCAGTCCTGCTTCCATCACTCATAAAGCTTTTCCCCTGCAGGTGGGGACCAGGCACTTGAACCTGGGTTCTTGTACATGGCAACATGTGCATTTAACCAGGTGTGCCACTGGCTGGCCTCTAAAGATTTAATTATTAATCAGAGAGACAGAACCAAAACATCACTCTGGCCCATTTCATGACAGGGATCAGACTCAGAACCTCGTGCTTGTGAGCACAGAGCTTGATTTGCTGTGCCCCTGCAGGCCACACTCCTTGGGTTTTGTTTGTTTTAATTTGCTTTTTCCCCCTTTTGTTTCCCTTGTCTTTTATTGTTGTTGTAATTATTGTTGTTGTTATTGATGTTGTCATTGTTAGATAAGACAGAGAGAAATGGAGAGAGGAGGAGAAGGCGGAAAGGTTGAGAGAAATATAGACATCTGCACACCTGCTTCATCGCCTGTGAAGCGACCCCCCTGCAGGTGGGGAGCCGGGGGCTTGAACCAGGATCCTTACGTGCACTTAACCCGCTGCACTAGCGCCTGACACCCAGCCCTTGTGTTTTTTTAAAAAATATTTTTATCTGTTTTTTATTGATTAGGGACAGAGAGAAACTGAGAGGGGAAGAGTGGAGAGAGAGACAGAGAGACACCTGCAGCCCTGCTTCACCACTTGTGAAGCTTTCCCTCTGCAGGTGGGGACCAGGGGCTTGAACCCAGGTCCTTGCGCACTGTGTGTGTGCGCTTAACCAGGTGTGCCACTGCCTAGCCCCTGTCCTTGTGTTTTATAGAGGTTCTGAATCAGCAAGCAATTTTCTTCAGACTGGTACTGGATGCGAATTCACTTATTTTCACTTGAATTTTTAATCTATCCCTATCCCCTGCTAAAATTAACTTCATTATTTCCTGTGCTCTGTCCCCACCCTCCTGCCAAAAGACACACACACACACACACTCACACACCCATGCACACACTCAAACTCACACACACAGACATACACACACTCTCAACACTTACACACTCACACACGCACACTCAAACTCACAGACAGACACACTTCTCCTTCCCGCCAAGATGCACACCTGCAGATTAGTTCCCCCAGAGGTCTTCATCTGGGAAAATTATTACAGTAGAACCCTTCCCAATCTCATACTTCATTTAGCTTATGTTTTCTTAAGTTTCTATAATCTTATAATCTTATAAGCAGGAGATTCAACTCATGTCTCTTTAAAAAAAGTTTGTTGTTGTTGTTGTTGAAGATTGTTTCTCATGAAAGAGACCAGTACAATTCTGAGCTCTGGCCTATGTGATGATGGGATCAAAACCGAGACCTCTAGGGAGCCCTGTGTTGTCTCCCAGCCCTTGAACTCAAGTCTCAACATTACTTTCGGTTTTTCATTTTAAAATGTTTTTAACAAGTCTCCGCGGAATCCCTTCTTCTTCTGGCGTTTGCCCTTCTTCCGTAGCCAGTCAACAGCGTCAGCTTGAAAGCTGTCAGGAGCTGCTTGTTGCTGGCTTTGAAAGTGACTGGGATCCATGTGGATTCAGTCAGCTAGGAAGGATCGTCAGTTTCCCCAATGAATGGGTGCTCACGGGATGCACCACGGGAAGGTCGATCCAATGCATCCCGCAGAATCCCTGTTACCTTGAGACACAGTTATCAGGTATATAGAGTATTTCAAGACCTATGTTTCCAGCCTGGGAGGTGGTCCAGTGGACAAAGTGTTGGACTCTTCAACCATGGGGTCCCAAGTTCTGTCCCCAACATTATATGTGCCAGGGTGATGCTCTGGTTCTCTCTCCCTCTCTCCCCTCTTCCATTAATTAATACATCTTTTTTTTTTTGAATGAAAGACAAGTGTTTGTTTTAGCAGCTTTTAGTCATCATACACATGATCACCTTCAAGTCTACCCATTTTGTCCCAAAGAACACAGTGTCCTCTGTGATTGCAGAGTAATACCCACAGAGTGTGTGTGCCGTCACGCCTTCAGCAAGTCGCTGTCGACGGGCATCTAGGCTGCTTCCACTCTGGCTATCGGAATAAAGCAGCTGTGAGCACAGGGGCGCACGGAGCCTCATTTGTTTTATTTTTATCTCCAGGGTTATGGGGGGGGGGGGGCTCAGTGCCTACACTACGAATCCACTGCTCCTGGAGGCTGTCTTCCCATTTTATTGCCCTTGTTGTTTATCTGTTGTTGTTGTTGTTATTGTTATTGCTGTCGTTGTTGGATAGGACAGAGAAATTGAGAGGGGAGGGGAAGGCAGAGGGGGAGAGAAAGACAGACATCTGCAGACCTGCTTCACCGCCTGTGAAGTGACCCCCGTTGCAGATGGGGAGCCGGGGGCTTGAACCGGGATTCTTGAACAGGTCCTTGAGCTTCAAGCCATGTGCGCTTAACCTGCTGCGCTGCTGCCCGACCCCCTCATTTGTTTTTTAATGTGATGCCTGGGGTTGACCCCAGGGCCTTGTACCGCAGGTGGCCTCCACAGGCCAACGTTCTCATTTATTTCTATGGGGTGTAGGGGCAGGAAAGACAGTGCATCGTCCGTAGAGCTCGTCCCCTCCTCAGTGGCACTCCTGTGTGTTGTGGGGGCTCAGACTTCAGGACTCAGCAGCAGGCTTTATGGGTTGAACTGTCTGCCAACCTGCAGACAGGTAAACTTACCCAGGTAAACTAGCCCGGAGCTGACCCGACTCCCTGGAAGTCGGCAGGGCGTGCGACTTGCCTTCTCTCTCTGCCTGCCTCCCCTCTTGTTCTCATGCTCCCCTTAAAAGACAAGCTTCATATTTGCAAAATGTCCTATATTCTACTCCCGTGATTTAATAGTGTGCGGGACAGGACACTAGTCAAAGGAAACCTTACTTCTTACCCCTTGTTTGCCACATGAGCTTTTGCTGCAGCTTCATGGACTCCACCAGTCCTTGTGGGCTCTTTTTCCAATGGGGGGGGGGGGCGGGCAGAGAAGGAGAGCCCCTGCTCCCTCACTCGTGAAGCCTCCCCTGTGCACAGTGCGTCCATGTGGCGGCCAGCGGCTTGAACCTGGCACACGGCAAAGTGTGTACTCTGCCTGGTCAGCCATCTTCCAACCCCTTTGAATCCATTTGTAACTGAGATTGGCACACGCCATCCCTTCTGTGAAAAGATGAATCTGGCTCTTCTTGGATTAGCTCATAACTGACAGGATTCACCAGTGTTAGCTCATGCTTTTCCCAGTATTGACGCCTTGATGAAGGGAGATGTCTGTAAAACTTACACCGTGAATTCATAACTGGCTCACTCTCCATTGTAATCAGCTGCTGGTTTGCCAGCTGCCTGTACATCGGCCCAGATTCCAGGGCGCACCCTTCGCGAAAGGGAGGAACAGCTCGACGCCTCTCGCTTCTCCAGCTTTGCATTAATTCACATTTGCCAGCTTGGGCTCCATTCTCCTTTTGGCAGAAGAACTGAATCTCTCCAATTCGTTTTTTTTTTTTTTCCCCCTGTTCTTACATTCCTCCTGTGCTAACCCTATTCTCTCCAAAGATTATCTTGTTCGTTTGAGAGAACCAGTGGGGGCGTCAGGCGGTAGCGCAGTAGGTTAAATGCATGTGGCATGAAGCTCAAGGAGAGAACCAGTGGTTCATCCTCCCCCCCCCCGCCCCGCCCCCGCCGCCGCCGCACATTTGAAAACCAGAGTTACATCGGTTAGTACGAAGTAGTTATGGAGTCTCAGTGGAACTGTATCCGGGCAGAGCTATAGGCTGCACGGAGTGAATTTCTAGTTGGGCAGTTGAGATGCCTGGAATATAGTTAGATTAACTATTTGGACAGGAAAATCATCCACTAGTCCATTACAGACTTAAAACAAGGTATTGAAGGAGTGGTGGGGGGGAACACCCGTGAGACTTCATGTTTAACTAATACATAGTTATTTTATTTTACTTTATTATTAGTGATTATTATTATTATTATTAGTGATTCATTAATGATTGACAAGATTGTGGGATAAGAGGGATATAATTCCATACAAATTCCAGCACCAGAACTCCTTATCCCATCCTTTCCATTGGAAGCTGCCCTATTCTTGATCTCTCTGGAGTATGGACCAGAGATCTTTATGGGGTGTAGAAGGTGGGAGGTCTGGCTTCTGTAACTGCTTCTCTGCTGGACATGGGCATTGGCAGGTCGATCCATACTCCCTGCCTATCCCTGTCTTTCTCTAGTGGGGCGGGATCTGGGGAGGTGGGGTTCCAGGACATATTGGTGGGGTCGTCTGCCCAGGGAAAACAGGTTGGTGTCTTGGAGGCATCTGCAACTTGGTGGCTTGTGGTCTGCTTCAGGAGTTGCTAGAAGTGTTGCTCTAATGTCTACCCCTGCCACTGCCACCCCCTCCAGTCACCCTTCTCAGCACACCACTTTGCCAATTTATCACATCAATTTTGATTAGGTGTGAACTTAAAATTTTTTTTTTTTGATTTTTATTTTTATGAGAGACCAAGGATGAAAGAGAACAAAGTGCCACTCAGCTCTGGGATGTCAAAAGGAAAGCTAGGAAAGGGGGGCAGAGCGGCATATGTGGTAGAGTGTACACATCACCATTCACCAGTACCCTGGGTCAGGTGTCTCTCCCTTTTCTCTCAATTTCTCTGTCTCTATTCCACAATAAATAAATAAATGAAATATTTCTGGTCAAGTGCTGGCACACTTGGTTGACTGCACACAATTCAATGTGCAAGGCCCTGGGTTGAAGCCCCTCTATCCTATCAAAGTTTAAAAAATAGTCATATATATATGTTTTATTTTGTTGTTTTTTTTAAAAGCCAGGACCTCTGCCATCACCTTGGACATACAAATCCTGTGCTCTAATACGGGGCTACCTCCCTGGCCCCAAATGCATTTTTCCCCTGACAAGATGGATATTGCATTCCATTCTCACAACAACCCTGTAACGTACACAAGGGTTGCTCGTTTATAATGAAAAGCCACAGCTTGGGGACACAGAATGTCTTAGGGACATTAAATAACTTGCCAGGGTCATACAGAATCTGACAAATAAAGACAGAGTGGACCGCTCTTTATAGACCTTTGTCTCTTCTCACTGGCCTTAAACTTAGAGAATTACATCTGGAAACTGGAGGCCGGGGAAGCCCCATGGGAAACACAGACCTCCTTGAGGTCGGGTTTGATTTAAGCGAGAAGAACAGGAAGGACTGACCTCATCCCCAGACCCACCGGGTGGCCAGCCTGGCGTCTGTGGGGTGTGTGTGCAAGGAGGTCGGACTTAAAAAAGAAGTGAAGCGTCTTTCAAGCTTTATAACCAGCAACCTGCTGCAAGAAACTCATTACAATTTGACCTGCTACACACATTCATCCATGTGTGCTTGGGCCTGAGTAGCATGAGCCAGTAGTAAATTCCACTATATACACTTTGCTCTTGGGTTTCTGAGTTACTCAGTTACCATTTTAAAGGGAATGCTAGCCACAGCACAGAGGTTGTAGCCGCACTCCAAGAAACGCCGCCAACGAAGGTCCCCATTGTCCCTAATGGCGACAGATGCTGCTGCTTAGAAAACAGAAGGCCAGGCTGGCACGGAAGTGTCAGGGCTGCCAGGACTGGCCAAGGCAGATGGAATGAATTGAAGGTTCATCTGAAGGGCTGGCAAGATAGCTCACCTGAGAGCATGCCGGCTTTGCCCTGCAACTGACCCACGTTTGGGCCCAGCCCTCACCATTCTAGGGAAAGCTTTGGTGCTATGCTGTCTTTTCTTTTTGTCTCTTTGTCTCTGAAAGTGGGAAAAGGTAGGGGGATTACAAGAGCTTAAGGGATTGATTCCTCTAGTTACTAGATAGCAAGCTTGCCCTAGACAGGTGTTAGCACTTAGAATCAATGTTAATGCTTTTTGGGGCCCCCACCCCCACCTTCTTTTCTTGTCTTTAAAGGAAAATGATGCTTCTGCTCTACGAGGAAGGCCTCAGGGTCGTCATCCACACCTCCAACCTCATCCGAGACGACTGGCATCAGAAAACCCAAGGGTTAGTCGGCTTCTGTCCACGCCATGGCTGTGTTTGTGTTTTCGGGCATATCCTGAAAGGACACATGTACAGGAAAGATTGAGTCCGTTGCTTTTTGCTACCTTCTCCACTATTTTTATAGCATTTTTTAAAAAATGTACTTATTTGTTTTTATTTATTGCCACTAGGCACATAAGCCATGTGCTCTTCTGGTTGACTTACCTCTTCACGGGCTAGGAGATAGCTCAACCAGTAGAGTGCATGCCTTACTTGCAAAAGGCCCTGGGTTCATTCAGGCTCCAGCACTAAGTGGAAGACACGCACCCCACATCCCCATACACACACCTGTTGATGGAGGCCTGTGAATGGTAGCGTAATGCTGTGATTCTTTCTACCTCTCATTCTCTCTCTCTCTCTCTCTCTCTCTCTCAATAGCGACTAGAAATAATCAGCCCAAGAAAGCCACCCAGCGGTGGTACTTTGCGTGGGGGAGGCCCCAGAGCTGCATAACAGAATCATCGTATATTCTAATGATAAACACACACAGTGTCAGCCCAGCTGGTTCAGGGCTAGGAGGGCACCACTCTGTCTCAAAGGCCCCAGCGCTGTCTCAGTCCACTCAGTTCTGAACTGCCCAGATGGGTCTTGGGACTTGGGGCTCACATGTAACCCCACTGAAAGAGGAAGTGAAATCAGTGTAGCTTGTTTCTAGGGAAACAACAGTTGCTGTAACTAGTGGGATTTATCGAGTTGGCACCCAGTCCCATTGTGGTTCACCCATGACCTCATCTCCTCCGGAAATTTGGATTTGCTTTGGCTTCTGTGGGGCAGCTGCTGTGCAGGAAGGAATTAAAGGCTAAGGGTTTGCATGTTAATTTTTAAATTTTATTTAGAGAACATTTTCATGAGTAGGGCAGGGCAGCTATGGGATAACAGAGGCCTTTGGGAAGAGGTTCATGAGTTTGGGCAGAGATAAGGGAGTTGGATTAAATTTAGGTTGAAAATGATGAACCAGATAGAACCTTTACAAAACTCCAAAAACAAGAGTATGAACAGGGGACCCCTCCAGCTTCCCTCCAGTGTCCATCACCACAGGGTAGAGATTCTTCTCTCTGATAACTCGTGTTGTGGGCTGTGCTTAAAAAGAAGTGAAAAGCATCAGCAGTGTCATCTTGCTTTGCAATCTGCTGATAATAATTTTCTCATCCTATTTGGCTTAGGTGTTTAAAAAAAAAAAAGTCTCATAGTTAGCACCCTGGTTTGAGACTATCATCTGAAGTATCCTTGCTCTAGAACTTTCTGCGGATCAGCTCCTCTTCCAGCTGGTGCCCCACCCAGCCTGTACATTTATTTGTTTGTTTGTTTGTTTGTTTGTTTGTTTTACCAGGGCCCTGCTCAGCTCTGACTTATGGTGGTACAGGAGATTGAACCTGGGGCCTGGGAGTCCCAGGCATGAGAGTGTTTGCATGAGAGACAGCCACGACGCTATCTCCCCTGCCCTCAGTCTATCCCTCTTATGGATGATACTTTATTATACAGTGGAGCCCCTGCACCACTAAGAACAGAGACCCAGGTTGCTCAGCACGCTTGTCTGTGCCAGGGGGTATAGGACTCTGAGGACACATAGTATATATCCATGTGTATAGGACTCTGAGGACACATAGTGTATATCCATGTGTATAGGACTCTGAGGACACATAGTATATATCCATGTGTATAGGACTCTGAGGACACATAGTATATATCCATGTGTATAGGACTCTGAGGACACATAGTATATATCCATGTGTATAGGACTCTGAGGACACATAGTATATATCCATGTGTATAGGACTCTGAGGACACATAGTATATATCCATGTGTATAGGACTCTGAGGACACATAGCTAGGATCTTGGGGTTCTCAGTGCTTCCTGCCCTGAGGACTGTATCCTCCCAGTCTCCACTGGGGGCCTTCATGTGAGAGAGGAAGGGAACAATTTCTCTTTGGGCTTCCTGGGTAGAACTGCAGGGGAAGTTGCCTCAGCCAGGGAGACAAGCAGGGACTGCTAAGCTTGCTGGTTGCGCCACCCTCAAGCCGGATACTGCTGGCTCCTTAGCTCAGCTGTGTCTCTGTAACAGCGCGGTCAGGTCAGGCTGTCGGCCTGCTTTTCTAGTTGATGGACTGAGCTGAAGAGATGTGAAGCCGGCTTTCTGTAATCTGCCCTGCAGTGGCATCTAGAAGGGTTTGCATGTGGCAGTTCTCTGTTTGTAGGTACAACTACAGATGTTCTGGCAAAGTGCAGTGTTTTTTTTTTTGACTTGGTGAAATGAAAAGTTAATATCTTGGGTGCCAGTAGGCGGCTCATCCAGTAGAGTTCCCATATTACAAGGCACAAGGACCTGGGTTCAAGCCCTAGGCCATCACATGGGAGATCCTGCAGCACAAAGATTCATAAGAGAGGGAGAGCCATTGCAGTATCTCCCCTTCCTGCCCCTCTGGGGAAAGAAATGGCCACTGAGAGGCAATGAAGCTGTGCAGGCACTGGGAACCCCAGTGGCAGACAATTAATTGCCTGGAGCCGGCAAGACAGCTCAGCTGGGAGGGTGCTGCCTTGACATGAGTGTGACCCAGGTCCTGGCCCCCGGCACACCACAGGTGAGCATTGTGGTAGGAAAAGCTCTGGGGCTGTGATGTCTCTATTGGGGAGGAAAAAAAAAAAAAAGCAACACAGTCACACATGTGAGACTGTGATACTCACAACAGGGTCTTCAGTGTTTGTTTTTTCCAAATAATTTTATTGAGAAAATAATGGCTCACAGAACAGTTCATATTTTTTCCCCACTGAATTATGTGCTTGAAATTTTGAGGTCCCTATTAATGTATTATCATGAAATGTGGCATATACTCATTGTAGACCTCAGAAAAGTAGAGGATGTGAAAATAGCCCCAACCACTATAGCATCCATCATGAAAATGTCTGTTTATTGAAAACTAATGTGGGGTGGAGGAAATAGCATAATGGTTATGCAAACAGACTCTTAAGGCCTGAGGCTCCAAGGTCCCAGGTTCAGTTCCTCACTCCACCATAAGCCAAAGCTGAGCAATGCTCTTGTGAAAAAAAAAAAAAAAAAAGAAAGGAAAAGAAAATTAATTTGGACCTTTTTTCTTAAACATATGTAAATGCAGGTAACTTATTCTTTTCCATTTGGCCAGAGAGCTGCACAGATGTTCGCGTGAAGGGGTGGGTTGGTGTGGATTTGCTATTTAGCATAGAACTCTTAACAAAGAAAATATTGATTTATGAGAAAGTGAACCAGAATTTTACTGCTGTGTGGCGGTGGTGACCTCACACTTGAGAGTCTTAACATTTTATCCACTGTACCCCCTCCCTCCCAGGCTACAAGCATAAAACACTTAACTATTACCATCAAAGTCTCCAAAGCAATGCAGGGGTACCAGAGTCGGAAGAGAAATAAAGAAGGTGTGAATACTTGAGAATGGGGGCTTGAGTTGGGGAGCTGGGCAGAAGGCAGATCTTGCTAGGCCTTAGTTCATGTCGCCATGTTCAGAAATGACTCTGAAGATGACAGGAGCCGCCAGCATGCTTCCATCAGTTCCATCTTCCACGTTGCACAAATATTTCTGTGATCGGGGGCTCTTCTGACTGTTACAGGTCCACTTTTTGCTGTTCTATTCCAGAATGTGGCTGAGTCCCCTGTACCCACGAATTGCCCACAGATCCCACATGTCAGGAGAATCAGCAACTCATTTCAAAGCCGATCTCATCAGCTACTTGATGGCATATAATTCTCCTCTACTGACAGAGTGGGTGGACACCGTCCAGGAGCATGACCTCTCAGAGACCAAGTATGTGTCCTCTCAGCCATCTGGGGTGCTCCTGGCATGTGAATGCCACTTTAGCTCTGGATGGCACGGGCCTGGGGAAGGTGGTATGATCTTTGGCTTCAGCAGCGGGTCTGTCACTATCTCCTCCTCCTAGTATCCAGGATCTAAAGGAGAGCCAAATGCATCTTCCCTCTTGCCCAAAGCCTGGCACTGAAATGCTCTGAAAACTAATGAGCTTGTTGGGAATCGGGCAGTAGCAGCGGGTTAAGCGCACGTGGCGCAAAGCACAAGGACCGGCGGAAGGATCCCAGTTCGAGCCCCCGGCTTCCCACCTGCAGGGGAGTCGCTTCACAAGCAGTGAAGCAGGTCTGCAGGTGTCTGTCTTTCTCTCCCCCTCTGCCTCCCCTCCTCTCTCCATTTCTCTCTGTCCTATCCAACAACAATGACATCAATAACAACAACAATAATAACTCCCAACAATAAGGGCAACAAAAGGGAATAAACAAATTTTTTTTTTTAGAAGTGTTTCTCTAAAAAAAAAACTAATGAGCTTGTTGCTTGGTTCCTGACCCACGGCTCCAGTGTAACTTGATGTGCATAGAAATTGGTTTAAGTATTCGTTACTACTTTGGTGGGTGGGGGATGTGCCAAGAAAATGGGTTGGCTCTTAGAACATTTTGTGATTGTACTTAAGTTTCTTTTGTGTGTTGTGATCCTAGGGTGCTCAGATCACTTACAATTCATGTTTTCTGTCTCTTTAGTGTTTACCTTATTGGATCAACTCCAGGACGCTTTCAAGGAAATCAGAAAGATAACTGGGGACACTTTAGGCTTAGAAAGGTAATAACAGTTTTACTGTTGTGTCATTTGTGTATTTATTGACTTCTGGGCGGTGTGGCTATGGACTAACAGTGAACAGCAAATATTCTCCCCCCAAATGCAAGAAATATTGACAACTATCAAACCCACTAAATTGCACCTGGACATCTGCAGGCACTGAGGCCTCAGGTGGGTGCTGGTGTGTGTGGATGGGCTGAAAGGGGGCACAGGACTGAAGCCCAGCACCGGGAGGCTGGGAGCTCCAGCAACAAACAGCACCACTTTGATTCTCAGCAACTCAGTAAGGGCTGGGCACGGTGTTGACTGTGAGAGAGCGTAATCTCTGAGCTTTGGCCCATGACCTTGGGGGTGAGAATCTGTTGAGCTGTTGGTGGGGTTACCTCACAGTAGCCGGGATTTGCCAGACAAGCTTGGTCTGCCTCTCAAACTAAGGCAGACATTCAGAAGGTCATTTCAGCAGCTGGCAGCTAAACGGCAATAGGCAGCAGCTGACAGACCATGGTAAACTGAACCCTGCTTCTTCAAACACAACTGCCTCCTTAGTAGCAAATCCTCATGACTTGAATTCAGACTGAAATCTTACCGAGAAGCCATATATACACACTGCGTGGAGCTAAAAACTGCTCATATGATTAATAAGGACTGTAACCCCAACCTCCACTCCCCCACCACCATCTAATACTTAAACAAGAAAAACCTAGTAATTAGAATAATAGCATCACCTGTTTGCTCAGCAGCAACTAGCACAGCAAATGTGCCAACAGGGAAATAACAAACTGCAGAATATGACTACTCAAAAAACCAGAAATGAAACAGGACTCCAGGAAATTTTAGATATAGAGGGACTGTCAGAGGAAGACCATAGGAAACTCATTAATAGGACTTTCCAAGAGTCTAAACACAGTACTGAAAAGTATACTCGAGAACTCTCTAAGCAACTAAAAAACGTGAAAGATAAACTACAAACAGAATTCAGCCAGCAGCTAGGAAGCATGAAGGAAAAACTTTAGAATTGCAGGGTGTGTATTTATTTATTTATTTATTTATTTATTTATTTATTTTTACCAGAGTAGTGCTCAGCTCTGGCTTATGGTGGTCCTGGGAATTGAACCTGAGACTTCAGAACCTCAGTCATAGAAGTGTTTTTCATAGCCACTATGCTATCTCCCCTTCCTTATTAAATGTTTTAATGTATTCTTTTTCCTTTATAAATGTGTGTATTTAGTTTTATTTATTTATGAGAGGGTGAGAGAGAACAATAGATCATCACAAGCATATGTGATGCCAAGGATAGAACTCAGTACCTCACGCCTGAGAGCCCAGCATCCTAGCCACTATGCCACCTTTCAGGCCACGCATTCATAATTGTGTGTTTCAGTGCTGGTTCTAGATAGTTTGGCTACAAGCATCTTTGCCACAAGTAGTTTCACCACATAACTATTTGGCTATAAAGCAATTTTTCCACAAAAGAAAAATGAGGAAACAAAATGTGAACATTCAAAGGAACATAATGAAATGTGACTTTGCGCAGTTATGTACAAAGAACCAATCTCCATTTTGGGGAAGAGAAAACAAAAAAGAAAAATACATCATGAAGCATGTGCAAAAATAAAGGCCAAGGTCAGAATTGAATAGCAAAATACAAACTATTCCAAGAGAATATATTGCAAAAAATATAACACATTCTGGTACTTTTGGAAATGTGGGCCGGTGCTTCAAGGTAGATCATATGACACACAGCAGGTATGTGAAGTCCTTGGTTTAATTCTCTGCCCCAGAGAAGCCAGCTTGAAGAAAGAAAAGAAAATACAGCTTCATGACAGTACTGTACGAAGAACCAGTTTTCTTTCTTTGATGGAATGGGCTCCTTGCACATGTGGGGTTTCAGTGCTCCAGACACTTTTTTCATCCAGAAAGAGAGAACACAGCACTTCTCGAGCCCCATGTTTGATAGGGCCGCTTCCTACTCAGTGAGCTGTCTCTCTAGCCCAAAGACTTTTTAATTAATTAGTTAATTAATTAATGGTAAACTGTCCCTGAGCCTTTTGTTTCCAGTTGTTTATTTTTTCTTTTTTTCTAAGAATCGTGTATTATTTTGGTGATCAAACTGATCAGAAGCATGAAATCTGTTTGTCCAGATCACACACCATTACACTAGAAGAAGACACTAGCCTGTCAGTTCACAGCGATGGTGTCTGATTCCATCAACGGGGGGAAAGGAAACCAAACTGACAATTTATTATTAAATACTGTCAGTGGAAGGTGGTTGTTTGATTGATTCATCAATGGAGGCATGAAAGCAAACTGTCAGCAAGTCAGCGCTTTCCCTTTTTATAGCAGATGTGTCGCCTCGTTGTGCAGAACGTCTGGCTTCCAGTCTCCTCAGCACAGCTCTAGTCTAACTGCAGGCATTGCACTAATTGTCTAGTTGTATTTTCCAGTGGCTGTGAATTTTAATGTGTTTTTAAATGTCTAAAGTTTACAAATATTTTTTTAATTTCTGTATTTCTTCTCCTTTGCTTCCATCTTTTTAATTTATTATTTTACACCACTGGTGACCACTAGCATGAATCCACCACTCCCAATGGACTCTTTTTGTTGTTGTTGAGAAATAGAAGAGAGAACCACCACAACACTGCTCCACCATTTATGAAATTTCCATGTGCAAGTGCTCCCATATGTTGGTCAGATGCTCAAACCCAGGTCCACATAATAAAATGTGCTCTCTGCTGGGCAGGCTAGTTCCAAGGCTCCTAGTTTATTTTTTGTAATAAAAAAATGAGGTTTCTTATTCATACAGATATCAAAGTTGTTTTTTTTTTTTACCCGTGTTACCAAGGTTTAACTGCTCCTAGCTGTTGTAATTTTCCTTTTATATCAGAGAGGGGTTGAGGGAGAGAGCAAGGAAACACAGCATGGAAGCTTCCTCCAGTGCAGTGCAGCCTGGGCTTGATCCCACCCGGGTCCTGCATCTGACAAAGCAGAAACACCAGACAGGTGAGCTGTCTTGTTGGCCCAGGATTTTAATTCAGCATATCAAGACTTCTTAATAAGCAAATTGAGCAGAGAACAGATAACGATGCCCCCCTGCTAAGTACAACTGAGATGTAGGATATTTTGTCACTAAGCCAGTGTTCTTAAGAGAATTTAAGTGACAGAATTGCACTGCTACTTTTATGAAAATGAGCAAGGAATTACAAAAAAAAAAAAAAAATTAGATTGAATTTTTCTTCATCTGTCTTTTAGGAGACAGTGAATCCATCTTAACTCCCTGAGGTCACTTTTATTGGTTATAAAAAATTTCTCTTTGGGGCCTGGAAGATGGCCTATAATGGGTATCTAAAATGATTTTCTTGCTTGAGACTCTGAGGTTCCAGGTTCAATCCCCAGCACCACCATAAGCCAGAGCTGAGCAGCATTCTGGTTATTTGTTTGTTTTAGCTGTTTGATTAATGGAAAGTTTTCATTTTGTGTTTTTTTCTTTTAATGCTCCCATAGCTGAAGGCAGACAAGAACTTGAATGCATATCTTACCTTGATGGGGAAACTGGCTCAGGGCACAGTTCTCAAACTGTCAGATACAGACTCAGATCCTTACCTAATCTTCACAAGTCGTGTGACCTCACTTCCCCCTAAAACTGCCTCTCTTGTCATCTATAAAATGGGACAGTAGGATCAGACAGTTACACACTTGTAGAGCAGACATATTACAATGCACAAGGACCTGGGTTCAAATCCCTGAGCCCTACCACTTGCAGGGGAATAGCTTCACAAGCAGTAAAGCAGTGTCAGGCATCTCTCACTCTTCTCTCCACCTCTATCTCCTACCCTCTCGATTTCTTTCTATCTCTAGCCAATAAATAAAATATTTTAAAGGTTGGGCAATAACAGTTGGCTAAATAAGCAGTGGCTAAAGCAGTAGACTTAAGGTCCCGAGCTAAATCCCTGGCACCATGTGTCTTAGTGTGATGCTTGGGTTCTCTCTCTCTCATTTTAATAAATAAACATATATAAAAATAATACTTTTTTAGTGTTTTATTTATTCATTTATTTTGGATAGAGGCAAAGAACTGGGAAGGGGGTGGAGGGAGAGAGAGAGAGAGAGGGAGAGAGAGACCTGTAGCCATGATTTACTGTTTGTGAAGTTGCTTCACTGCAGGTGGGTACTGGGGACTTGAACCTTGGTCCTTGTGTACTGTAGCATATACACTCAACTAAGTCCCCCCCCCAGTGATGTTATCATGTGCAAGAACCTGGGTTTATGTCCTGATCCCCACCTGCAAGAGGATACTTGATGAGCCGTGAGGCAGATCTGCAGGTGTCTGTCTGTCTCTTTTCTTCTCTATCCCCATCCCCCGCTCTGGTCTCTTCTTAATTTCTCTCTGTCCTATGAAATAAAAATAGAAAGGAAAGAAATAGCCATCAGGAGCAGTACCGTACAGTGGATTCATAGTGTGGGCATCAAGCACCATTGTTAGCCCTAATAATTTTAATAATTATTTATTTATTTAATAGTTTTTTTTTTTTCCTCCAGGGTTATTGCTGGGCTCGGTGCCTGCACCATGAATCCACCACTCCTGGAGGCCATTTTTCCCCCTTTTTTGTTGCCCTAGTTGTTGCTATTTTTTTTTTAAATGATAGTATTCCCTCTCAGAATTACAGAAAGGGTAAACAGAGCAGCTGGTGCGACCTGGTGTGTTCACAAGCTTTGTGACCAGGTATCACAGAGGTTGTGTAGGACCAGTTTTCCTCAACACTGGCATCACAGAGTTTGCAAACCCCTTTCCACACCACAGCTCCTGTGGCATCATAGCTGCCTTCCAGAAAAGACAGGGTGATGAGACTCTGTTTCACTGAAGAGGAAGCAGCAGGACACTCAGGACTGCCCAGCATCACACAGTCGATTCCGGGCTGAGCAGCAGGAAAGAAACCTGGGCTTGTGGTTGGCCCTTCCGTTCTTTTCCCATCCCCATACCACACACATGGCGGGAGATGCCAGCAATGTTGGCTCTTTGATAAATAGTTAATAAAAAAAACATTAATGCCCATTTTTGTGTTGTTTCTTCAGCTTTGCCTAAGTGTCAAGTAAAGGTGAAAAGTAGATCAGTCTCGATCTTTTGCAGTAAGAGCATCACAGCTCCCTGAAACCTAAATGTTAGACCTCTCACACAAGGAGTTATTTAATATTTAATAGTTTGCTCATCTGGGTCCTGTTCAGCTATGTTAGACAGCTGGTTTCGGTGCAAAAAAAAAATGGCTTTCATATGGCAGGTTGGTAGTTCCATTGGCATTTGCTACTGTTTTGCTTTTTAAACAGAAGCACTGCTCAGCCATTATGGGGATTCCAGGGATTGAACCTGGGATGTCAGACATTATGCTATTTCACCTCCCATTAGCCCATTAATTTTGTGATCCTGAAAAAAGGATCATTTAAAAAAATGGGAGAGAGAGGCTGCAAAATAGTTTGCTTGGATAGTGTACTGCTTTGCCATGTCTGCTACCCAGATTTGATCCCCGGCCCCAACTGCAGTGTCTGTCCCTCTCTCTCTCCCTTTCTGCCTTTCTTTTTTTTTTTTTTTAAAGACTTTCTTTATATATATATATATATTTTGTAATTTATTTATTTATCTTCCCTTTTGTTGCCCTTGTTGTCTTTTTATTGTTGTTGTAGTTGATGTCGTCATTGTTGGATAGGACAGAGAGAAATGGAGAGAGGAGGGGAAGACAGAGAGGAGGAGAGAAAGAAGTCACTTCACAGGCGGTCACTTCACCGCCTGTGAAGTGACTCCCCTGCAGGTGGGGAGCCGGGGGCTCGAACCGGGATCCTCTTGCCGGTCCTTGTGCGTAGCGCCACCTGCGCTTAACCCGCTGCGCTACCGCCCGGCTCCCCCTGTCTGCCTTTCTAAGTCAATCTGAAGAAGCCTGGGAAAGTAAGTAAAATATCAACTAATTGTTTTTGTTTTGCTTTTTGTACAAATCAAAAAAAATTTGGAAAATGAGTAATTGTCTTATCTTTGTACCTTAATGTTTACGTCCGAAGGCTGGGGACATAGCTCAGGGGGAGAGCACAAGACTTGCATTTGGCCCCACAGTGCATGTGCTAGAGCTGAACTGGAGTTCTGTCCTTTCTGACTCTCGTTGAAAAGACAGGATTTAAAAATGAATTTCCAAAGAAGACCGCGCAGACACAGCTATAAAATGGACCAGTAATATGTTGAGCATTTCCTCACCCACTCAGGGAACCCCAATGGCAGAAAGCTGTTTTCCGAGTTGTCATTTCTCTGCTCACAGCTCCTGAGAGAGCATGCCCAGTTCATGTCGGAAGCAGCGTCTTGGCCGGTCGTGGGCCAGTTCTCCAGCATCGGCTCCTTGGGTGCCGACGAATCAAAATGGTTGTGTTCTGAGTTTAAAGACAGCTTGGTGACACTGGGAGAAGAAAGCAGGAGCCCTGGGACAAGTGCTGCCCCGCTTCACTTGGTGAGTGTCCCTCCTTGAGTTCACGTACTTTCTCATCCAGAAGAAAAGCTGAGAAGTGATCTTCCATGTGATAGAAGTTGCCCTGAGCGGCTTTGGGATGAGACAGCAACAGATAGGCACCATCATTTGTAATCAGAGTGTATGCTGTTGGTATTTTTTTTAAGATTTTATTTTTATTCATTAGCTATGAAAGAGAATTTTACATGAGGCAGAGAGGAGAGACAGGGGCTTGTGCTGGATTCAAAGCTCCATTTCAATGACAGATTAGCCTACAATTGGTCATTTCTTCAGATTGTCAAAGCCAAGGAGAAATATTTCATGAAGTATTGCCAGTAGGATTATGAGCATGTTAATTATTTACAGATCTTTGGGTTAATAATTTATTTTGCGTTCAATTCAATGTTGGCATTGCAGAGGAAAAACTATTTAAATTGAAGTGCAATCATTTTTCTCATCTGATATATCTGTTTCCTGTTAGTTGCATTGCTAGAAGTTAAGTTTGTTTCCGGAAGACAGGAACTTTTTTTTTTTTTTTTAAGATTTTGCACACTTTCCAAGTTCTTTTTTTTTTTATATTTATTTGTTTTCCCTTTTGTTGCCCTTCTTTTATTGTTGTAGTTATTGTTGTTATTGATGTCATCGTTGTTAGATAGAACAGAGAGAAATGGAGAGAGGAGGGGAATATAGAGTGGGGAGAGAAAGATAGACACCTGCAGACCTGCTTCACCGCCTGTGAAGTCTGGGGAGTCTGGTGGTGGCACAGGAGGTTAAACACACATGGCGCAAAGCACAAGGACCAGCGTAAGGATCCCAGTTCGAGCCTCCGGCTCCCCACCTGCAAGGGAGTCGCTTCACAGGTGGTGAAGCAGGTCTGCAGGTGTCTTTCCCCCTCTCTGTCTTCCCCTCCTCCTTCTATTTCTCTGTCCTATCCAATAATGATGACATCAGTAACAACAACAACAAGAACTACAACAATAAAACAATAAGGGCAACAAAAGGGAGTAAATAAATAATTTTTTTAAAAAAAGATTTTGCACACTTTCCAAGTTCTTTTTTTTATATTTATTTACTTTCCCTTTTGTTGCCCTTCTTTTATTGTTGTAGTTATTATTGTTGTTATTGAGGTCGTCGTTGTTAGAACAGAGAGAAATGGAGAGAGATGGGGAAGATAGAGTGGGGAGAGAAAGACAGACACCTGCAGACCTGCTTCACCACCTGTGAAGTGACTCCCCTGCAGGTGGGGAGGCAGAGGCTCGAACCGGGATCCTTACGCCGGTCCTTGCTCTTTGCGCCACGTGCACTTAGCCCACTGCTCCCTCCAAGGTTTTATTTATTTATTTATTTATTTTTTATTTAAGAAAGGATAAATTAACAAAACCATGAGGTAGGAGGGGTACAACTCCACACTATTCCCACCACCCAATCTCCATATCCCACCCCCTCCCCTGATAGCTTTCCCACTCTCTATCCCTCTGGGAGCATGGACCCAGGGTCATTGTGGGTTGTAGAAGGTGGAAGGTCTGGCTTCTGTAATTGCTTCCCCGCTGAATATGGGCGTTGACTGGTCGGTCCATACTCCCAGTCTGCCTCTCTCTTTCCCCAGTAGGGTGGGTCTCTGGGGAAGCGGAGCTCCAGGACACATTGGTGGGGTCTTCAGTCTAGGGAAGCCTGGCCGGCATCCTGATGACATCTGGAACCTGGTGACTGAAAAGAGAGTTAACATACGAAGCCAAACAAATTGTTGAGCATCCAAGGTTTTTTTAACTAAGTATTCCATCTTGAGATTTTCGTTTTAAAAATGAATTTCATGGACAATAGTTCCATCTGTTAGAGCAGAGAACTGGAAAGCCTACAGCCCCGAAGGCTACAAGTTCAATCCCCTGCACCACCTCTGCCAGAGCTTATCTATATTGTGGCCTCTTGTTCTCCTAGCTCTCTCTCCTTCTCTCTCTCTCTCTGTCTCTCTAAGTATATAAATAAATATTTTTATTAAAAAACTAATGTCAGTCCTTTTAATGAGTAATAATAAAAGTTTGCTCAACTCGGCATGTTCTTTTTTCAGATCTATCCTTCCGTTGAGAACGTGCGGACCAGCTTAGAAGGCTATCCAGGTAAGCGTTGGAGGGACTGACCCAATTATGGTTTTTTGGTGTATGTTTCCTAAGTGTCCTCGCGAACTTTTTTTTTAAATTTTCACATTTATTGTTGAATAGAGACAGAAATTTGGGGGTGGGGGGTAGAGAGAGAAGGAGAGAGACACCTGCAGCCCTGCTTCACCACTCCTGAAGCTTTCCTCCTGCAGGTGGGGACCGGGGGCTTGAACGTGTGTCCTTGCACACTGTCATGTGAGTGTTTAGCCATGTGGACCAGCACCTTGCCCTTCCTAGCCAACTTTTAAATACAAGTGGTAAACATGTTCTCCTCCTTGAGGTGAGAAAAGTGTTAGTTAGCAATTTGGGTAGGACTTACTGTTAACTACTTAAGGATCATGAATATAGGTAAGATTGAGCACTGATATTTTCCATAGCTAAGACCATGCAATGAGACTGCTCGGGGAAAATGATTTAATCCTCACAATAAGCCCCTGAGTGGTAATTACTACCCCATTACTGGGAAGGCTGTTTATTATATAAAGAAGATGAGCAGACAAAGCCAACTTAAACACTTGCTCCATGCTTTTTCAGAGCACTTCTTACATACCTTTTCCAGATCACGTGCTCTCTCTCCACATCCTCATTGCCTGTGTCTAAAATAGATTTGTTTCTTCCAAATGTGAAAGCCGATGCAGTTATATTTAAGGCCTTTGGTGTGACCTAGTTGATATATCAGCTCTGTCAAAAGCTATATCTGTAAATGTCTGAGATTATTTGATAGACATTTTCCAATTTCTCATCCAGTTTCCTTATGTCAGTGTTGTGCACTGGGCTTTTCTGTAGAATCCAGGTCCCTCCAGACAGTGCATTCAGGAGACAGGCGCCAAGAACCCAGATAGTTGTGCCTCTGGAAAAAGGGCAGTCTCGTTGACATGTGCTCCCTACTGGAAGCATAATGCTCCACATTAGGCTAATTCAGTTCATTTACTACTTGTCAAAGTAGAAGTGACCCTGCCAGAAAAATGTCAGTAGGATTTGGAGTGTATTAGTCCATTTGTTGCCATTTAATGGCAAAGCAAAAGCTATTTCACTGGCTTCAAGGACATAGTGATTGCTGGGGTTTTATTCTTTTTCTCTTTTCTCTGTGTATCTTTTTTCTCTACTTCTAATAGCTTCAATCCATTCAAAGCAATTTTTCCTTCATGTGGAAGAACATGGTATTTTCAATAAAGCCATTTTACAGCTGGTCTTGAAACCCTGACTATGTTTTAAGTTATTTACAGTTGGAGATACAATGTACCTTTGATAAAGCCCTCCTTTATTTGTTTGTTTGCTGGACAAAGAGAAACCAAGAGAGGACTGGGAGATAGAGAAGGAAAGAGAGACCTCCCAGCATTGCTTCCCCACTAGTGATGCCTCCCCTGCAGGTGTGGACAAGAAGCATGAACCGCTGGGGTCCTGGAGCATTGTAACTTGTGCACTCTGAATGGGTGCACCCCCACCCAGCCCTAGTAGCACCTTTTTTGAGTATGGATTGTGGAGAAGTAAGTTCCAGCCTGTGTCTAGGAAGTCCCTCCTTTGAACGATGAACAGAAATCGTCTTCTAATTGTGTTTCTACTTGTAACTGAATTTATTTTCCTTGTAGGAAGATGGCTTTTAGCACTCCTTCTTGTAAAGCTTAAATGATTACCGAGCATGTTAATTTAATTGGTTCTAATGATCATTCTGTTCCTTTTATAAGTATTCAATTAGCTAATACAAAGTCTGTTTGGAAGTAGTAGAGTGTAAAAAGTGAAGGAGGCAGAGAACCAAGTTCTCCTCTTAGTCTGTCTCCCTAAGGTAAAAACAGAGCCCTGCTAGGCCTCATCTTGCAAAGTCTAGCTAAGACTAGGATTCTCTATGGTATGTTATACACATCAAGCCTATGCTGTTATAGATATTATATCACCACTCCAAGCGATTCCTTGGATCTTTTATTAATTTTTTAAATTTATTTAATTTGACAGAATATAGAGAAATTGAGAGAAGAAATGGATAAAAAGGGGAGGGAAGGGGGTTAGGCGTTAGCGCAGCGGGTCAAGCACACATGACACGAAGAGCAAGGACCAGTATAAGGATCCCAGTTCAAGCCCCCGGCTCCCCACCTGCAGTGGGGTCACTTCACAAGTGGTGAAGCAGGTCTGCAGGTGTCTTATCTTTCTCTCTCTCTGTCTTCCCCTCCTCTCTCCATTTCTCTCTGTCCTATCCAATAACTATAACAACAATAATAATACCCACAACAATGATAAAACAACAAGGGCAACAAAAGGGGGAAAAAATAGCCTCCAGGAGCAGTGGATTCATGGTGCTGGCATCGAGCCCCAGCAATAACCCTGGAGGCAAAAATAAAGTGGGGGGGGGGAGGGAAATTGAGACGCCTGTAAGTGCTGCTTTACTGCTCGTGAAGCATCCCCCTAACAGGTGGGGACTGAAGACTTAAACTCAAGTCTTTGTGCAATGTGATGTGTGCACTCAACCGGGCACGTCACCACCTAGCCCCTATACCTTTTTAATTTCAGGTAGTTAATATTTCCTCTCTCATATTCACCCCAAAAGAAAGGAAACCCTATTGACAGATAGGCCTGAGTATAGATAATAAATTTCGATGCTGTAACATAACAGTGACTTTATATTTCCCTGCCCTCTCACTACTTGTTATAGATTTTTCTCCTTAATGAAGGATCCTCCAATTCCATAAATTTTATTTATTTATTTATTTATTTATTTATTTATTTATTTATGGCCCATCCACCCATCCAGGCAGTGAGTGAGTAGTTAGTTACAAACACAGGTAGAGTGAAGTGGCAGGGCGCTGGGAACGGCTAGAGGATAGACCCAGGGGACTATGGGGACATGAGAAGAAACCGGAGTCACCAGTGACTGCAGGCTTTGGCCCAAGAACTGAGCCCCAGAAGCCACTGGTGGGATGGGGGGGGAGGGGTAGAACTTTCCAGAATGTCCCAGGCTGTTTCGCACCTCAGGGCTGGATGCATTCAGGCCTGGAACGCCCTCTCGGGCCTCTCGAAAAAGAAGGTGGCAGTGTGGGGGTCGGTGGTTGCAAAGCGGGTTAAGCACACATGGCGCAAAGTGCAAGCACAGGCGTTAGAATCCGGGTTCAAGGCCTGGCTTCCCAGCTAAATTCCATAAATTTTATTTATTTTATTTTCCTCTTTCTTTTAAAAGCTGGGGGTTCTCTTCCATATAGCATCCAGACAGCTGAAAAACAGAATTGGCTCCATTCCTATTTTCAGTAAGTAATTGGTTTAAAATGCTGCTGTGGCTCCTTTTGAAATAAGAGTGTTATTTATGTCAGTCTGATTTTTATAAAAGCCACCTTACATAATATCACAGTACTTTTCCATCTACATGTGTCAATAATAGATCTAATAGAAAACAAGGTTTTGACATTTTCTGGAATAGATTTTATTGCCAAAGAGTAAAATGTATCTTTGCGAGATTTCTTTTTATATATTGGTTTGCAAAGAGAAAGACCACTAAAGAGAGCATGTTGGGGGGCTTAAAAATTACATAAGCAGTATTTCAGTTCTTATTTCCTATGTCAGAAAAATTGTTAATATGTTCATACCCTGTCTTGTAGTTGAAGGCTTGTTCAGGGCAGAACCCATACCACTGCTTCTCCAGGACATAGGATCTTAGGTTTGTTGTAAGAGTTCAGTAAGTCAGGCTTGGAAGAGAGCATTATGGTTAATTTAAGTGCCGGAATGACTCTGCTGCTTTTATAAAAATGAGCAAAGAAAAAGGGGCATTAAGACAAAACAAGCAAATTAAAGATTGCAGTTTTCTTCACTTACCTTTTAGGAGACAGTTAATCCATCACAAGTCCCTAAAAGTGACTTTCATTTGTTATATAAGATTGTCCTTTGGGGGCCTGAGAGATAGCATATAATGGCTATGCAAAATGACTTTCTTTCTCTTATTTATTTATTTATTTATTTATTTATTATTGGATAGAGACAGAGAGAAATTGAGAAGGGAGGGGGAGATAGAGAGGGAGAGAGACAGAGAGACACCTGTAACACTGCTTCACCACTTATGAAGCTTTCTTCGTGCAGGTGAGGACCAGGGGCTTGAACCTGGATCTTTGCACACTGTAATGTGTGCACTTAACCAGGTGTGCCACCGCCTGGCCCCCAAAATGACTTTCTTACCTGAGGCTTTGAGGCCCTAGGTTCAGTCCCTAGTACTAACATAAGCCAGAGCTGAGCAATGCTCTGGTTGATAATAATAATAATAATAAGCCACATTAACAAAGTAACTGAGTGCATAAGTGAAGTAAGTGGCCTGAATCCTTCCCTAGTTAGACAAGTGGCACATCCCCTGTGATCTCGGCCAATCTGTTTCATGCCTGGCTTAATAGGTGTTCTGTTTGTTGGGCAGATGTGTCAGTGTTAGACTGATGTCCTTCTGAACTGCCCCCCTGCTTTTCAGCATTGAGTTTGGATGCTCATACGGTTTGCATTTTTCCCACTTTGTATTTTGTTCACTAAGTTTTTCTGAGCCCAGGCTAAGTAATGCACTATGAGAGGATGATTGTGGCTTTTAAGAAGGTAACAGGCCAGAGAAACAGCACACCAGAGATGTGTGTGTTTATGTGTTCTTGACAAAAAGATATAAGAAGGTTCTATTCCGAAGAATTTCACGGTGCTTTTTTTTTTTTTTTTGTGGTTGGTGGTAATCCTCCACACACATGTTATTTATAAAGTGTACACACATGATTCTGTTACCTGAGGCTCGGCCGCACATGGCGCTGAGTGCTGTGTGCTCACTGCCCAGATGACAGAGGCTTGGTTTTCAAGCAGTTTTCTAGTACTAGGATTATGACTGATTTAGTCTTTTCTACTGCTCAGTTCTGGCTTATGCTGGTGCAGGGGATTGAACCTGGGACTTTTGGTGCCTCCGGCATAAAAGTCTTTTTTGCACAGCCATTATGCAATCAGCCCAGCCCTTCATTTGTGGTTTTTCTTCTTGATTTCTGTCTCCTGTGACTAGCAAGTGGTCAGCAGAGACTTCTGGCCGCAGTCATGCCATGCCGCATATTAAGACGTATATGAGACTCTCTCCAGACTTCAGTCAGATGGCTTGGTTCCTTGTCACAAGGTAAGTCAGTAGTCCCATGTAAAACTCACACTGCCTTTCCAAAAAGTGCTATCGTGAACTGTCGATAACTTGCTCTGTGTGTGGCGTGTGGATCCATTTAAAGGAGGCCCAGGACTTAAATCACTGCCTGATATTACTAACACAAACATCTGGGATTTTCTGCTTCAATGATGAGGATTAGGCCAATTGACATTTTGAGGTAAATACAGAAGGAAAATAATGTAGTAAAATTAATATTTGTTCTTTCATTACTTTCAATAATTAATTGAAAGTTGAGCAATCAAATTTCCATTGTGTCCTTTTAAAAAGACTTTGTTAAGAAAGAACTAACATACTAACTCCCCAGTTTAAAGTTTGTGGTTTAATTTAGTGCATTCACAGATCGTGCAAACATCACCATAATCTTAATTTTAGAATGATTTCATCATCCTTCTATTAAAAAAAAAAAACCTTATTTTTAGAGCAAGGTAAATTGATATGCCCTTTGAAAACTACTGCTGAAATCAGAATGAGTTGCTGATTTCTAGTCTGGGTAAATACCATTTGGCATTTCTTCATGAGTTAAGAACACCATTGACATCAATAGCAATGAATTCAGGTATAGTAGAATAACTTATTAGTAGTGAATAAACTTTGAAAGAAATAGTTAAAAGCCCTCCTGAGTAAACTTTAAAACCAAAGTGCCACTTGGAGACAAACACAAATCCCTTTCCTGGGCTGTGGAAATCAGTCACTAAACTCTTCACCTTGGCTGAGGGTAAGAAAGAGTGACCTGCAGTGCCAGGGGTATAGGTCAGGTGCAAAAGAGGACTTCTTTTCCTGGAGGGTTTTGAGACCCCATAGCATAATGGGAAAACAAATTTTTGAGTCCTCAAGATAAGTATTCCAGATGTTCTGCCATCACTGGCTAGTTCACTTGGTGACCGTGGGAAGTTTATTTAATCTAAGTCTGTTTTCTTGCCCATAACATGGACAACACTGTGGCTGCAATTCAGAGTTCTTGTAAGAACTGATGGGAAGCCAGAACTGAGCACAGCCTACTTTTCAGTACACTTGTTCAGGTTCCATCTTCAGGACTGGGGAGGGATGATGGCCAGGGAATCAGTGTGTTTTCCTGTGCAGTCTTTCAAAAGAGAAACTTTTGCTTCTGAAGAGGTAGGTTTCCCAGCTGCCAAGGCCTGAATTCTCTGTTTCTTGGGTAGAGGAGTTACTTACTGCCTGAGACAGGTGAGTGGTGCCTGGCAGAGCAAAGACATTAGAAGGCATGTGACCATACTTTGGGCAAGTTCAAAGCCCAGTTGTCTTAGTGAGTGTGACTTTGGCATTGATCCCTTTCCCTAATTTTATTTCAAATGAACACACACTTGAAAAAGCCAAATTATTTCAGATACTCCTCATTAAGCTCCTGAATGATTAGGTTATAAAGATGCTCGGCCTTCGACAAAACTAGCCTTGAGTCCATTTCCAATTGTTGATCAATCTGTAAAGGGATCTGAATACTCAGAGAACCATTTCTATTTCAGCTCATCTGTTTATTCACACCAAGTTGCCGAGTCAGGGTTAGAAAGCCCTGGCTATTGCTGCCGTTGTTTGACATGTCTTGATCCTGTGTGACCTTCGCTTTCTATAAATTCTGATAAGAGCTGATAGGACTAGAAAAAAATAATCTACCTGCTTGCATTTCTGAAGCTTTTATCTGTGGTAGACCAAGAGCCACTTTATAGTAAGCCTCTTTATTTTTGTGTGTTATGTACCTGAAGTGCAGTGACATTCCCTTCAATCTAGTATGTCCGATCTCTAAGAGTTTGGGTGGCAAGACTCTAATCATTCTATTACTTTTACGCTAGTCAAGAATCTTACCGAAATGCCACTTTGCAACAATGTCAGTTTATATCTTAAGACTATACTTTGGTGAACAATCCTCTGAACCTTTAACTATTTGAATTTTTTCAGTAGGTAGTAAAAGCAGCATAGAGAAGCTTATCAGCCACTCCATAGAAATAGAATGTGTCTAGTATCATTTTTTTTCCTGCTGGGACAAGTAGTGCCCAGAGAAATTAACGTGACCAAAGCTAGACAGCTCAGCTTAGAGCCCCACAGAATGGCTTTTTATTGCCTCCTGCCTCAGGGGGTACATTTGTTCTCCCAGATAGCTGTGTTTTGTCCGTTTCTCCTCCTTGTGGATCTTTTGAAGTTTGCTAGAGATGGAATCTTGGTGCAGACAGAGAGAAATGGAGAGGTAAGGGAGAGAGAGAGACACCTGCAGCTCTGCTTCACTGCTCATACTGCTTCCACCCTACAGATGGGGACTAGGAGCTTGAACCCGGGTCCTTGGTCATGGTAATGTGTTCACTTCCCTGAGTGTGCTACTGCCCAGCCCCCAGGACATTCCCTCTTACACTTCTGTAAAGATCAGGGTTCTCCAGAGAAATATTGTTAAAACTGACCAGACACACAGAGAAACAATCAGATACACAGGGTACGAGTTTCTTTTTATTTTAAGAAACTGAATCACAACTGTGGAAGCATGGCATCCTGATATGCAAGCTCTGAGCCTGGATCTCTGTCTGTTTCGTTGGAAAACTGACTTGAATATCTGCTTGGGGACTGTATCATCCCTCCAACGTGGAGTAAGACAGTGGAGAGGTGCTTCCCAAAAGTTGCTGAGTGCTTAAAGATCCTGTTTCAAGTGCATTTAAGAAGGCTTAGATACGGGAGTCAGGCAGTAGCGCAATGGGTTAAGCACATGTGGCGCAAAGCGCAAGGACTGCTTTAAGGATCCCGGTTAGGGCCCCCCCCGTCCCCCCGCGGCTCCCCGCCTGCAGGGGAGTCACTTCACAGGCGGTGAAGCAGGTCTGCGGGTGTCTTGTCTTTCTCTCCCCCTCTCTGTCTTCCCCTCCTCTCTCAATTTCTCTCTTTCCTATCCCACAATGATGACATCAACAACAACAATAATAACTATAACAATAAAACAACAAGGGCAACAAAAGGGAGTAAATAAATAAATATTAAAAAATTTAAATTAAAAAAAGAAGGCTCAGATAAAAGTAACCTTTTACAAAGGCAGTTTTTATAGCTGAGTGACGGTGTGTACTTGTTTATGAGAATACAACTAGGGAAAAGCCTAATTCCTGTGTGGGGTGGGAAGGGACACTTTAAACAGCTAGGACACTGTATCCTCTTGTTTCTCTCTTTATCTGTGTAAAGGCCATAGCACTCCCAGTGTGTTATGTCTTTGGGGTATGGTGGGGGAGGGGGGCCAGCTTGAGCTTTAAAGTGGCATGTCATCACAATCTGGATGTACCTCTAGCACCTGGGAAAGCAGCTCAGCTGGCAGGGAGGTGCTCTTCCACAAGGCTTTCTTGGAAGAGATGTGGCTTGTGGTCCAGGAAGTGGCTCAGTGGATAAAGTATTGGACTCTCAAGCATGAGGTCCAGAGTTTGATCCCTGGAAGCACTTGTACCAGAGTGATGTCTGGTTCTTTCTCTCTCTCCTCCTCTTTCTCATTAATAAATAAATAAAATCTTAAAAAGGAAGAAAGAAAGAAAGAAAGAAAGAAAGAAAGAAAGAAAGAAAGGGAAGATGTGGCTTTAGCATACATTTGAAATAATGTTTCTCAGCAGGGTGTGTAGTTTTGGCATTTTGGTCCAAAAAATTATTTGTTCAGGGCTGTCCCATGCATTGCAGGATATTTAAAAATCTGCCCTTCATATACTAAATCTTGCCGAGTCATGGTAAAAACAAACAAAATTACTCTTTATTTTTATTTATTTATTTATTTATTTATTTATGTTTTTGGTCTCCGGGGTTATCACTGGGGTCCGATGCCAGCACTATGAATCCACTGCTCCTGGAGGCCATGTTTCCCCTCTTGTTGCCCTTGTTGTCGGCCCTTGTTGTGGTTGTTATTGTTGTTATAGTTGTTGTTGGATAGGACAGAGAGAAATCGAGAGAGGAGGAGAGAAAGACACCTGCAGACCTGCTTCACTGCTTGTGAAGAGGACACCCCCCCCCCCCGCAGGTGGGGAGCTGGAGGCTCGAACTGGGATCCTTGCGCTGGTCCTTGTGCTTTGCGCCATGTGCACTTAACCCACTGTGCTACCACCCAGCTCCCCCCCCCCTTTTTTTTCATTGGGGTTATTTATTGCTAGGGCTCTCTGCCTGCACCTGTATCCATTGCTCATCTCAATTTCTGTCTCAACCCAGAAATAAATTAAAATAAAAGAATAAAGATTAATGACCATGGGGGTAGGAGGTTTCGGGTCCTGGTGTACAGTGGTGGAGGAGGACCTAGGCAGGGGGTGAAAGTGTTTTGCAGAAAACTGAGAGATCTGACACATGTACCAACAACTGTATTCACTGTTATCCGTAAGCTATTAATCCTCCCAATCAAAATTTGAAAAATGATAATGATGATGAAGACTGGGGAGTTGTCTCAGAAGTAAAGCTGATCCCTTGCAAACATGAAGCTGTGGGCTTCCTCCCTGGCCTACTAAATAGAGCAGTGCTCTGGTCTCTTCTCCGTAAGCAAGTAAATAAACAAACAAACAAACAGTTATGATCACGGGCCAAGGAAGTAGCTTCATAGTGCTCTGACCTCTCTCTCCCTCCTTTATTTTCTCTCTCATAATAAATCTTTTTGATGATAAAGATGATGATGAAAAATATGCAGAACCCCTCCAAAAGATCAGATTTCCTAATTTGGAAGAATTCATCACCTTAGAAGTGCATTTCACAGAATAGAATCCTTGAGGTGTTTCTCTTC
The DNA here is from genome assembly GCF_950295315.1 of Erinaceus europaeus. Classification (NCBI taxonomy): domain Eukaryota; kingdom Metazoa; phylum Chordata; class Mammalia; order Eulipotyphla; family Erinaceidae; genus Erinaceus; species Erinaceus europaeus. The sequence continues at coordinate 7,296,193 of NC_080183.1, read as the reverse complement.
CTCTGTCTGGTAAGTGGCTTCTTGTCATAGCCACTCTGGTTTTTGTTTCTAAGATTTATTTATGAAAAAGAGAGAGAACCAGAACATCACTTTCACACATGCAGTGCTAGGGATCGAACCCAGGACTTCAGCTTAAGAGTCCAGTGCTTTATCCACTGCACCACATCCGAGTGACATCACATTTGTGGAACCTGACTACTGAAGGTCAGGGATTGAAATCTTATTATTAGAATATTATGAAGATGCTGAAGATACGGTTTCACCTTCTATGCTATTTAGTCTATTAAATACAAATAGATCATTAAGTTTTCATTTCCCCTTTCTCTTTCATGTGGTGCTACCAGGGCTCTGGCTGAAGCATCTGTCATAGATCTTGGGTTATATTTTAGGATGAGTTGCCACAGTTACCGAATTGTAAAGTCTGGGCTGAAACCATTTTTAATGAAGCTTCCCTTCTATTGGACTATCTACATTAGAAGTGTTTGTTCTGTGCTAAGAGAAAATGAGGTTTGATTCCCCTACACCTTTTCTTACACACCTGGACTGTCAGTAATTATTTGTATCGTGTTTGTGTCCCTTCCCAACCAACACGTCATGCCTGGTGTCTAGTGGCTCCGAAAATTATGAATGAATGATAACTCCCCTTAATCTAACTATGCTATAAGTACATATGCCAAAAGCATATGTTCAGACACTAGAAACTAGCACCTTAGGGCTGGGGAGGCAGCATGTGATGCAAAAAGACTTTTGTGCCCGAGGCTTCAATAGCCAGGGTTCAATCCCCAGTTCCATCGCCAGCCAGAGCTAAGCAATACTGGGGTGTGTCTGTCTGTCTCTATCTCTCACCCTTCTCGGGATTTCTTTCATTCAATATTAAAAAAAAAAAAAAAAAAACTAGCATTTTTAGCTTGAACTTCTTAGAATGTACTATTGGCTGGCAATTTCTTCTTTTGTCTAGTCGCATTTCTAGAAAAATATTTATAGCCCTCAGTCCTGCCACAGAGGCATCCTGTGTTTGATGGACAGCCTGTTGTTATGGAAATGATTGGGGACACGATGGCAGATACAGTGTTTAAATTTTGCCACACCACTGAGTCGGCAAGAGGAGTTAGAAGCAGCAGCCTTGGCTAAGAGAGTACCTAGGAGTAATTGGCAAACTCGGTGAGAACAATTATGAAAGCTGTGCATTGTAGGTGGGTAGAAAAAAAAAAAAAAGAAAGAAAGAAAAACCGCTGTTCCAGTTGCCTAGCAACTGACAGGCATTGTGGGCTCTTTAGAGATGAGCAGGAATGTTGGTGCTGCCACTTTGGTGGGGGGGAAGGACTAGACAAGTGTTCAACTACATAACTACCAAGTTTTTTTTTTTTTCTCCTTTCTTTTTAATCATCTTACTAGGGAGATAATAATTTACAATGCAGTTGTCACAGAAGTGCAGTTTCTTATCTCCCCATGACAGGTGTCTTAAATCCTCCTCCACTGTTGTGCACAGATCCGCAGTGCCTTCTCAACCCTGGTCCTTCTCCCCCCACCACTGTATCATTTTGAAGAAACATGAAAGACATTCTCTCCTCCTCTGCTTTTCAACATCATCGCTATGTGATACTTCTCTGATGTCTGTTCCTTTGATACTGAAACAAAACAGTCTTTTCTCCCTCCTTTGTCTGAGTCTTTTTTGGTGAAGAAGAAATTGGATCACACACAAAAATATTTGTAGGTGTCATGGGTAGGCTTGGTTGCTGGGCGCTGGGACTCTCAGATAATGGGCTGAGTTGGTATGCCTGATGTACTTTGTTATAAATAATGATTATCGGTACTGTGTCTGCAAATGACTTCCTTTGTACTTGAGAGATGATTCAAGGCCATCTCTCCACCCCCGCTTTCTTGCATTCTGCTTCACAGAGAATAGGGACAGATCATGCCCCTTTTTCATCCTTACAGGAGCAGGGGAAGCTGGAGAACCCTCCCCAGGACCTCCAGGCTCCTCAAGCATTGGCATTGGTACCCACAGAGCATACCTGTAGTCTGAGATGAAAAGTTACTCCAAGCTCTTTCTGGGGTAAGCTATCTCCTGGGGGCCAGGAGATAGCTTACCCCTCAGGGCATATGCTTTGTCCTGTGTGTGACCCAGGTTTGAACCCCAGTACATAGAAGTACCACCGTACCAGGGAGGGGAATGTCTCTAGTGCTGTGTTATCTCTCTTCCCTGTCTGAAACTGAAACCATGAAAAACTCATGTGCAAGAGGCCCCCGCATCACAAAATGCAGTCTATAAAAAAGATCCTTTACCTGGCTCGAGTCCCCAGGTCCCCACCTGCAGGGGAGTCGCTTTACAGGTGGTGAAGCAGGTCTGTAGGTGTCTCTCTTCCTCTCCCTCTCTCTGTCATCCCCTCCTCTATCCATTTCTCTCTGTCCTATCCAACAACGATGACAACAATAACTACATCAAGGGCAACAAAAGGGAATAATAATAATAATAATAATAAAAAAGATCCTTTACAGAAACCATCACCACAGGTGTATGGTCCTTAGTAGATGCCAGCTGAGGTGATTTCATACTGTCTTAATTCACCCTCCCAGTTCAGAGCCAATGTAGGAGAACTATTCATAGAGACATTTTTTAAGGAATTTTTTTAAATATTCTTTATTTTTTTTAATATTTTATTTTATTTATTTATTCCCTTTTGTTGCCCTTGTTGTTTTATTGTTGTAGTTGTTATTGTTGTTGTCATCGTTGTTGGATAGGACAGAGAGAAATGGAGAGAGGAGGGGAAGACAGAGAGGAGGAGAGAAAGATAGACACCTGCAGACCTGCTTCACCGCCTGTGAAGCGACTCCCCTGCAGGTGGGGAGCCGGGGTTCGAACCGGGATCCTTATGCCGGTCCTTGTGCTTTGCGCCACCCGCTGCGCTACAGCCCGACTCCCCATAGAGACATTTTTTTTTCTTTTTGCCTCCAGGGTTATTGCTGGGGCTCAGTGCCTGCACCACAAATCCACTGCTCCTGGAGGCTATTTTTTCCCTTTTGTTGCCCTTGTTGTTTATCATTATTGTTGTTGTTGTTATTGCTTTTGGATAGGATAGAGAGAAATGGAGAGAGGAGGGGAAGACAGAGAGGGGGAGAGAAAGAGAGACACCTGCAGGTGTGTGAAGTGACCCCCCTGCAGGTGGGGAGCCGGGGGCTGGAACAGGGATCCTTATGCTGGTCCTTGTGCTTCATGCCATGTGTGCTTAACCCAGTGCGCTACCGCTTGGCCCCTTTTACTTTTAAAAGATATCATCGGCAGAAGATGTGTGTGTGTCGCCAGAGATAGAGAGGGAAAAGGAGAGACCGGCAGTGGCCTGGGAGGTGGTGCAGGGGATAAAGCACTGGACTCTCAAGCATGAGGTCCTGAGTTCCATCCCCAGCAGCACATGTGCCAGAGTGATGTCTGGTTCTTTCTCTCTCAGCTATCTTTCTCAAAAATAAATAAAATATTTAAAAAAAAAAAAAGAGAGAGAGAGAGAGAGACCTGCAGCCCTACTTCACCATCATGAAGCTTGCCCCCCTGTAGGAGGAGACTGGGGGCTTGATCTGGCATCATTGCACATGGTAAGATGTACACTCAACCAGGAATGCCACATCCTGGCCCCTCATAGAGTCTTTAAATAGTAGTGTGTCCCACGTGACCTAAGAGCCGGTAAGATATAGAACTGGCATCCTGCCTGTGTGCCAGGCACCCTTACAACCTTTGGCTGTGGATGAAACAAGAAAAGCAGAGCCCCTGCCCACAAGGAACTTTTGTTTTATCAATAGTCCCTGTAGCTCGGAGGCCCTTCCTCTTTGCAAACCACACACTGGCTAAAGATCTGGGGTAACCCCCAACTCAAAACCTGACTTCAGGCCCCACACACGCACATTTCCGGAAGGAGCAACTTGTCAGGCCTCTCTCTTTCCCCCTGGATGATACCCTCTGACACTGCTGGGTCTGGCTGGCGCTTGACTCTCCCCTGTCCTCCAGCTTGTTCGCTGAGCAAGTATTTACTGAGCGTTCATTTCATACCAGACTGTGCACTGAACACTGTATGGCAACTTGGAAAGCTCCTGGAATTCCGTTTGTGACATCAGGAAAGTGAGATCCTTTTAAAGACTATACAATAAACTGAGGGCTTTCATGGAGCAGATGCCACTGTTGAAAATTTGGTACAGGGAGTCGGGCGATAGTGCAGCGGGTTAAATGCACATGGTGCAAAGCTCAAGGACCGACCGTAAGGATCCCAGTTCAAGCCCCCGGCTCCCCACCTGCAGGGGGATCACTTCACAGGCAGTGAAGCAGGTCTGCAGGTGTCTATCTTTCTCTCCCCCTTTCTATCTTCCCCTCCTCTCTCCATTTCTCTCTGTCCTGTCCGACAACGACGACATCAGTAACAACAACAACAACAATAAAACAACAAGGGCAACAAAAGGGAATAAAATAAAGATTAAAAAAATAAAATAAAAAGTATTTAAAAAAAAAGAAAATTTGGTACAAATTGAGAAGAATCTGCTCCCAGGTCATCATGAGCCTGTGTGTGGGAACAACCAACTTCCCAGAATCTATTTGGTGAATTGTTAAAACTGTAATTTGCAGAAGCCCACACCACAGAGCCAATCTCCTGCCATGGGAGGCTCTTGCTTATCTGTGGGAGAGTACACTGTGATCACATTTTCTCCCTTCTATTCTTGTTGACATTTCTTAATACACTGTATCTGTAAAACATGAGACCAGCCCTCAAACAAAACACATATGACACACCACACCCCCACCTGGTGTTTAATCTCACAAGGTTGTTGACTGTTTGCAGAACTAGTTAAATTTTTTGTATTGTTATAGTTGTTGTTATTATTATTGATGTCGTTGTTGTTGGATATGACAGAGAGAAATGGAGAGAGGAGGGGAAGACGGAGGGGGAGAGAAAGACAGACACCTGCAGACCTGCTTCACCGCCTGTGAAGCGACTCCCCTGCAGGTGAGGAGCTGGGGGCTTGAACCAGTATTCTTACGCTGGTCCTTGCACTTTGCGCCACGTTTAATCTTAACAGTGCCATTACATTCCTGGAATTTGTCACTCATAGCTATACTAAAAAGTGCAAACCACATGTCTATATTAAAGGGCCCAGAATCCTCTGGACATCTTTACAAGATAAAATGGACTGCACTGGATTTCTGTCTTGGAGTATGAGAAAGGATTATGAAGTGGATGAAACAATCTAGTACAGTTCTAAGACCCATCTACCACTAAAGTTTCTGGGACAAGGTCTATAAGCCTGCCTTCTGGAGAATTCTATTGTTTGTTGAGTCACACAAGAGAGAAACCAGAGTCACCCACCCACAACTGTTAACAATTGACAACTGTTAATGCTCATTAAACATCATTTGTGTCAAGGGGCTTTACATATTTTGTCTGATGAAGTCCCCACATGACTGTGAGGCGGTAAATCACCGGAACTTGGAGCTACAGCACTTCAGAGTGTGTGAGGGGCCAGGCTGTGGCACACCTGGTAGATTCTTACACTGCCATGAGTAAATGAGGGCCTGGGTTCAAGTCTCTGGCCCTTACCTCCAGGAGGATGCATCATGAGTGCTGCAGGTGCCTCTCTCTCTCTCCCTGCCCCCCTCTTTTTTCTTCTTCATGTCACCTGTGGGCCCCCCCGCACGCTTCACACCTCGAAACCTGACTGGCTAATTTTTTCTGAAAGACCTCTGCTGTACACTCTAAAAACACACTGAAATCGTCTCCCTCATCAGCCTAGCTCTCTAATTTTTGCTGAATAATGTCTGTTATTCAGGAGCTAATTAGAGTAACCAGCTGATTGGAGGCACCTGTTGGCCCCACCCACTTCAGAACCTGATTCTCCCTTTTTATTTCTGTCTTTACCAGAAAATGTAAGAAGGGAAGCCAAGGGAAGGGGTCAAATGACCATTGGGAGCAGTGGAGTCATTGTCCAGACACCAGTGATAATCATGATAAAAAATAAAATGTAATTTAAATTTTTTAAAAATTCAGTGTGTGCCAGCTCATATTTCTACTCTTACAAACCTGCTAGTTCTGTTGGTGCCTAGTCATGAAAGTCTTTCTCCAGTTTTCAAAAGTTTTTAATTTGATAACTATAATGAACAAGATAATCACAGTGATTCATATCTTCTAAACCTTTTGTGTGTCCATCTTTAATTCATTCTCTGTTTCTTGCCTACTTAACATCTGCAGGATTCAGTTGGGATGCATCTGAGGTCTGACATAGCCTTAGACATCCCTCTCCTCCCCTACCACCCCCCTTGTTTCATTTTGTTTTGTTTTATTAGATTTATTTCTCAATCTGTGAGAGAAAGGGAGGTAGAACCAGAGCATCATTCTGGCACATGTGATGCTAGGGATCAAACTCTGAACCTCATGCTTAAAAACTAAGTGCTTTATCCACTGTGCCCCCTCCCAGGCTGTAGTGGTACCTGGTTTGACTTTGGCATTTCATAGTGCACCACCTTCTGGACTGAGTGGAACATAATGTATTACTGTATGTTGAGCCTCACGCCATCACTGGGTCGCATGCTGCAGATTCAGATCTCTTGTCTGGTCCGCTAACCTTGTTTTCAACTGTCAAGTGGAATTTTAGTTTTAGTGATTCCTTTTCAGTTTGGGATCTTTCCAGATACAGTGTTGCTTCCTGGTTTAGAGCTCTCACCAGAGTCAGATGCCTCTACCCTACATGTGATTATTTCTGACTTACCAGCGTGTTGCTCTGTTATCTGAAATTCTTGTTGCTCATGATGGATTGGGAGTATTTTCTATTATGTTTCAAAATTTGGGATTATAAGTATGTCTTCCTTAAGACTGCTCCTGGAGGCTGTTTTAACCTACAAGAATCCATGGTGGCTTGGCTGGGCCTCTATACCTCTGAAGAGAATTTGTTTCTGTCATCTTTTTTTTTTTTTTTTTTTGTCTTCAGAATTATTTCTGGGGCTTGGTGCCTGTACTACGAATCCACTGCTCCTGGAGGCTATTCCCCCCCCCTTTTTTTGTTGCCCTTATTGCCCTTGTTGTTGTTGTTGTTGTTATTGCTTTTGTCGTTTGTTGGACAGGAGAGAGAAATCAAGAGAGGGGGAGAAAGATAGACACCTGCAGACCTGCTTCCCCACTTATGAAGCAACCCCCCTACAAGTGGGGAGCCAGGGGCCTGAACTGGGATCCTTATGCTGGTCCTTGTGCTTCACACCACGTGCACTTAACCCAGTACACTACCACCCAGCCCCCTCTATCATCCTTTTGTAAAGAGCCAGGAACTAGTGTCCATGTGAATAACAGCCTGGAGGGGTGGATCAGCAGTAGAACAAGGACTTTGCATGCAAGTTATTATCACTTTATGAGACAGGCCAAATTCCCAACACTCCTGTATTTAAAGGTCAGTCAGAACAAAGAAATGACCAAAGAGACTCAACATAACAAGAGATTGACAGAATTCAGGGGAAAATACTTCCTGGAGGCAGGGGACTGGTGAAAGTCACATACGACAAACAATTGAATAAGAGGCTGAAAAGGTTTCTATCAGATATGGTTATATGGAGATTTCTAATTCTGAGCAATTTCAGTATAATAGCATGGATAAGGTTATAGTATCCCTGTAGTAGATCAGAGGCTAAAGAGCATATCCTTAGTGGAATGGCACTAGAATCAGATCCAGTACCATAAGGCAAGAATTAAAAGACAAAAAAGATTGTAGAAGAAGAATTAAAGACTGTAGCTCCAGTGGCGTAATTGGCTAGAGTGTGGTACTTATAAAAGAAGAATTAAAGTTAAATGCATGGGTGGCGTGCTACATATTTTTACAAAGTTCTGAGGAACTAAGTAAAATATGATTAAAAGTATCAAATACGGGGGGGCAGGCACAGTGTTGTTAAGCACACCTAGCACAAAGTGCAAGGACCAGTGTAAGGATCCCGGTTTGAGCCCCCAGCTCCCCGGCTTCTCACCTGCAGGGGGGTTGCTTCACAGGTGGTGAAACAGATCTGCAGGTGTCTTATCTTTCTCTCCCCTTTTCTGTCTTCCTCTACTCTCTTGATCCCTCTGTCCTATCCAACAATAATGGCAATAATTCTAATAACAATGATAAACAACAAGGGCAACAAAGGGGGGAAAACAGCCTCCAGGAGCAGTGGATTCATAGTGCAGGCACCAAGCTCCAGAGATAACCCTGGAGGCAAAAAAAAAAAAAAAAAAAAAGGTATCAAATGCCTAGACATGAATTAAACAAAAGATGTGTTAAGACATCTACACTGGATGTAAAACACTACTGAAAGAAATTAAAGATTGTTATATATAAGAAGAGAGTTGCCTAAGAAAGAAACTAACCAAGCACCGCTCCAACATCAGGGTTGGAACCAGGAACCTCACAGTGCAGTTAAGTTATCTCCCTGGCCCCTGAAAGAAATTAAATATGTTGAGGACATTCATATTCCTGGTTTGGGGAGAGTTAACATTAATATTCATCTATCAACTTCATTGATAGATTTCTTTGAGCCCCAATCTAAATCTCAACCTTTTTTTTTTCTTTTGGTAAAAAAAAAAAAAAAAATCAGCAAGTTGATTCTGAAATTTACTGGATGTGTAAGGTCTTTAGAATAGCCATGGTGACTTTAGAGAAGAAAGCTGACTGGCAATTCACATAGATACACGACCTAAAGTAGCCAAGAGAGTTTTCAAGAAGGCTTAACCTCAGCTGACCCCCTATAAAATGCTACAAGACACTGTAAATGCTGTAAGACTGTGCTGTCAGCATTAGTAGATATGTTGATCAATGAAACGGAAGAGTCCAGTGGTGAGTTTTGACTGAGACGCCAGTTAAATTCAATGGAAAAAAAGACATTCTTTTCAGTAAATGCTGCTAAGACTATTGGATATCCATGCAGGATGGAGGGGCGGATAAATGGGATAAGAATTTGATATCTATCTCTGACGATAAACAAAGCTAATATGTGAATATATATTATATTATATATTATATGAATAGTAGCCCTAAGTATCAATTTTGAGCACAGTGTCCTCCTGACCTTTGGAGTAGGCCAAGATTTAATGGCTGGAATGCAAATGTGCTAGGTCATCAATTTTTTTTAAAAAATGATACATTTGTGGACTTAAGGAATCTTTTAGAAATTCAGTTCATCACAAGGCATCATCTAGGTGTGGTTGTAAAAGGCCTTTCTAAACAAGACCTCATACTCAGAAGCTATAAAGGGGAAAAAAAAAAATCACAGCTTGAATAACTCTCCTTCCTTGTCTCAAAAGATAAAAGCCAGCACAAAAGGCCATCTGAACTATATAAAATCTTTGCTAAACAGCTTTAACAGACTGAGAGACCATTTGCAACATAATTGCAATATGTATAAAGGTCACCCTTTTGTGGAGAGAACAGGGCTCCTTGTGATCTTGTCCTAATCCCCAGGGCCTGGGAATGTTCCTGAACAGAGGAGGGTCAGAGTGTAGACAGAAAGACATGCTAGTGAATGACTTTAGAGCGGGGGTGGGGGGGGCGTGTAATCCTGGAGAGTCTAATGCAGTCTTGAAGGTGCTTAGAAGTGGGAGAGGAAGAAATCAGGACAGATGGAATTCAGAAAGGACCCACCAACCATATTGACCATGAAGATGAAAGAATGGAGAGGCAAAGAAAGAATGTACCCTCCAAAAACTGGGAAGGACATAGAAGGAGGCTTTCCCCTAGAGCCTACAGAATGAGTGCAACCCTTCCATGACGTTGACTCTAGCCCTGCATGACCCACATCAGACTTGATGCAAGTTCTTCTATTTGAAGTTTTTGCTTTTTTTTTTATGTATTTTATTTATTAATTATTGGATAAAGACAGAAGTTGAAAGGGAAAGGGGAGATCGGGAGTAGGAGTGATAAAGAGAGATCTACAGTATCGCTTCACTGCTCATGAAGCTTCGCCCTGCAGCTGGGGACCAGGGATTTGAACCTGTGTCCTTGTGTACAGTAATGTTTGCACACTACTATGTGTTACCCCCCACCACCATGTTGTTTTAAGCTACTGAATTTGTGGCAGTTTGTTAGAGCAACAATAGAAACCTAATGTACACTAGATAGTGATAAAAATAAGACAAACAGCCGAACTCTAAAAGTGATAGTAGAGATAATTCATACGATTTTGAAAAGCTGTCCAGTGAATATGATTAAGATACTGAGTACTGCCAGTAGATCAGGGAAATCATATTTACATAAAATCTATTTGCCTATTAGATGAAAGGGGGGGGAGTTTGTTTTTAAAAGATTCTACCGGGGGTCGGGCGGTGGCGCAGTGGGTTAAGCGCATGTGGCGCAAAGCGCAGGGACCGGCGTAAGGATCCCGGTTCGAGCCCCCGGCTCCCCACCTGCAGGGGAGTCACTTCACGGGCGGTGAAGCAGGTCTGCAGGTGTCTATCTTTCTCTCCCCCTCTCTGTCTTCCCCTCCTCTCTCCATTTCTCTCTGTCCTATCCAACAACGAATTGCGTCAACAAGGGCAATAATAATAACCACAACGAAGCTACAACAAGGGCAACAAAAGGGGGAAAAAAATGGCCTCCAGGAGCGGTGGATTCATGGTGCAGGCACCGAGCCCAGCAATAACCCTGGAGGAGGAAAAAAAAAAAAAAAGAGTTAGTGGAAACAAATATTTATCAAAAAAAAAAAAAAAGATTCTACCCTCCCCATTGTTCTCAAGGATCTAAGAAAAGACTTTAAAATACTGTTGGTGATAGTCTAAATGGTAAAAGTGGATAAGGGAAATGGATAGACTCTGTCCAATCTGTATGCCTACATCTGTATATATTTGTACCTCCAACTCAAATCTTCTACCCCGAGCTTAGTTTTCCATTTCACTTGGGAAACATCTTAGCACAAAAGAAGAAAGCCAGCCCAGTGTCAATACAAGAAGTCCTACAGCACACGCTAGCTGGGGGTAACTTGCAGCATCGGCACATGTGACAGGCATGAGTTTAAGGTGTGTGGGGGGGGGTGAGGGGGGCAGCAGCATTAGCTGGGGTGAATCATCTTTCCTCCTGTCTCCCCAGCTGCTTAGTCTCTAACTCCCCACATCCACTGTCAACATTCTGCTCCTCGCATCTGTGCAAGTGTTTGCTTCCCTTTCCCCCATCCTCTGGAAGGTTTGGTTTAGAACTCGGGCTGTTAGTCATCTCGACACTCTTTGAGCAGCTGCTGCCCCGATTAAGGACTGATGTGTGTTCCCATGAGGCAGCTGCTCTTGGGGATCCTGCACCTTGAAACAAAATCTGAAAAGTCAACTCAGTCAGCCACTCTGAGCTCAGGCCGGGGTTGGGGGTGGTAGGAGATGCTGTGAACTGCCACCCGACTTTTTTCACTTGTAGAGATCACTGGGCCAGGGCTTCCCAACACTTTGTCAGGGAACTCCCAAACAGAAATTGCTCAGTGTTGAGCCCACAGGGAAAACTACTGATTTTGTGGCGGGAAGTGAGGAGGTAGAGATGGACCAGCTGGAGGGGAGGGGAGGGGAGGGGAGGGGAGTGGCCTACTTAAATGTGAGCATAGATCCTTCTTCACAGTTGACTGTTACCTGAAAAGGAGTTGTATTTGTTTCTTATCAATCAGAACTCATCGTTGTAGAGAGGAGAAAGTAAGAGGTTCCAGATGCCAAGCATCGGATGGGTGGCTAAAAAGTTGTGGGTTTTTTTTTTCTAGCGTTTGCCCTTCTTCCGTAGCCAGTCAACAGCGTCAGGTTGAGCCTGATGTAAAGATTCGAGACCTCCTTTGAATCTGGAGAGGTGGCAGTCGTTGACTATGTGGGTCATAGTCTGTCTGGAGCCGCAGGGGCAGTTCAGGTCGTCTCTGGCTCCCCAGCGATGGAACATAGCGGCGCACCGGCCATGGCCTGTTCGATAGCGATTGAGGAGGGCCCGATCATAACGTGCCAGGTCAAAGCCGGGTTGACGCTTGCAGGGGTCTGTGATGAGGTGTTTGTTCTTTACCTCAGTTGTGGTATATATACATGATGGAATACTACTCAAGTATTCAAAATGGCAGTTTCACCATTTTCAGCCCATCTTGGATGGAGCTTGAAGAAATCAAGTGAAATAAGTTAAGTGAAATAAGTCAAAAACAGAAGCATATAGGATGGTCTCATTCATAGGCAGAAGTTGAAAAACAAGATTAGAAAAGAAAACACTAAGCAGGGAGTCGGGCTGTAGCGCAGCGGGTTAAGCGCAGGTGGTGCAAAGCACAAGGACCGGCATAAGGATCCCGGTTCGAACCCCGGCTCCCCACCTGCAGGGGAGTCGCTTCACAGGCAGTGAAGCAGGTCTGCAGGTATCTTTCTCTCCTCCTCTCTGTCTTCCCCTCCTCTCTCCATTTCTCTCTGTCCTATCCAACAACAACAACAACAATAATAACTACAACAATAAAACAACAAGGGCAACAAAAGGGAATAAATAAATAAATAAATTTTTAAATGTTTAAAAAAAAAAGAAAGAAAACACTAAGCAGAACTTGGACTGGAGCTGGTGTATTGCACCAAAGTAAAAGCCTCTAGGATCCGGGGAGAGTTCAGGTCCTAGAACAGGATGGCAGAAGACCTAGTGGGGGTTGTATTGTTGTGTAGAAATCTGAGAAATGTTATGCATGTACAAACTATTGTATTTACTGTTGACTGTGAAACATTAATCCCCCAGAGAGTCGGGCGGTAGTGTAGGACCGGCATAAGGATCCCAGTTCAAGCCCTGGCTCCCTACCTGCAGGGGAGTCGCTTTACAAGCAGTGAAGCAGGTCTGCAGGTGTCTGTCTTTCTTTCCCTCTCTCTCTCTCTTCCCCTCCTCTCTCCATTTCTCTCTGTCCTATCCAACAACGACAACATCAGTAATAACTACAACAATAAAATAACAAGGGCAACAAAAAAGGGAATAGATGAAATAAAATAAAACATTAGTCCACCAGTAAGGAAATTAAACAAAAAAAAAAAAAAGGAAGTTCCTCTGTTCTGTGGTGTTGATGCTGATGTGTCAGGGGGCTGACAGGAAGACAGGAAGACAGTCATCTAGAAGTAGGGGAAATACTCCCAGAAGATAACTCCCGCTTCCCTTTGACTGATTGACTTTGACATTGGCCTTGTGTCTCTGCCCCAAAAGTCTCATTTCACTAACATGTCAGAGGCCTGAGAGGGGAGAGGCTGGGCCTGTGAAATAGCATAGTATGCTTCTTTGCCATGTGCATGCCCCAGTTTTGAGTCTTGTCCCCACTGTATTGGAGGATGCATCAATGCTGTGGTCTCTCTTATTCCCCCTTAAAAAAAAAAAAAAAGGAAATTAAAGAAAAGAAAGAAAGTAATTTTGCTGACTTTTTAAAGCATTTTATCTAGATTTACTGTACTGACTTACCCACTTCCACTTCCTCTGCACTTTGTCTTTGCGATTCACCCCAGGCTGTGGTGTTCACGCCTGAAGCCCTTGAACAGCAAAGAAAATGTCCTTGTTCTCAGTATGGTCCTCTTAAGAAGACAGGAGTCTACAGAGATGTCTTGTTTTTAGTTTTTTTTAATTTAGCTTGATTATTTAAGGAGCTTCCTCCTCTCTGATTTCATCTTGTCTGTTCTCTGAGAATCCTGATCAAAAAATGCGTAGTGATTCTTCCTCTCCTCCTCCTCTTGCAGCTCCTCCTCCTCCTCCTCCTCCTCAAGAATTTTATTTTGGATTAGAGACAGAAATTGAGAGAGAAGGAGGTGGGAGAGAGAGAGAGAGAGACCTCCAGTATTGTTTCACCGCTTGTGAAGCTTCCCCCCTGCAGGTGGGAATCAGGGACTTGAACCTGGGTCCTTGTGTGTGGTGATGTGTACACTCAACCAAATGAACACCACCTGGCCCCACAGTGGTTCTTTTCATTGAACTTGAGCTCTGCATCTGTCAGGCTTTCAATTCCCAGGACTGCAGCTCCAGAACTTAGTTCAGAAAAATTCTAGGCGCCCCTGTGAATGAATCTTGAAAAGCTCAAGCCTCTGGTCCACACCTGCTGGGAGCACGCTTCACAAGCAGTGAAGCAAGTCTGCCGGTATTTATCTTCTCTTCCTCTCTGCCTCCCCATCTCAATTTCTCTCTGTCCTACCAAATAAAATAGAAGGAGGGGGGGAAATGGGTGGTGGGACGACCTCCAGGTGTAGTGGGTTTGCAGTGCCGGCACCAAGCCCCAGCCATAAATCTGGTAGCAATAAAAAAAAAAAAAAAAATGCTTCTCCTGGATTTTCACTAATTAATCTTCAGATGAAAGTTCTCAGTATGAGTTCCTCTAGTAGTGATTCTCTAAAACAATCCCCCCAGGGCTGGAGCTTATCATCTCTCCTTGGGTATCCTGACTCTTGGTCCATCTGGTCAGTTCAGCATGTAGTTCTCACCCACATCCGTGATTCCCACTTTTCCAGAGCACTGCTCATCTCTGGCTTGTGGTGGTGCTGGGGATTGTTCCTGGAACCTCAGAGTCTCAGGCATGAAAGTCCTCTGCATCACCACTGTGCCATCTCCCCAGCCACATACCCTCAACCCTTTGCCCATATAAAACGGGACTCTAAATTCACTGTTTTCTTTAGCCTGAAAGTAGAAAACGGTCTCCAGAGGTGGTGCAGCAGTAAGAACACAGGCTTTGCATATATAGAAACTAGCACTGTGCTGCCCCCCCCAAAAGAAAAAAGGTCAGAAAAAAAGGAATATGGAGTTTCAGATAGTCCTGTATATAATAATGTTGACATCTTTTTTTTCCTGTCTAAAATGCTACTTTTACATACAACACAACTATCCTGGTTACCCCATATACTTGCAAAGAAAAGGAAACTAAGGAAGAATGATTATTTTAATAGTGTCCACAAGAGAAAATTCAGATGAGGATGAAATGATCCCAAATCAGCAATCAGATAAATCTTAAGGATTACAGCACAGAAAGGTTGAAATTCCATTGGCCAAAGCGGGTGTCTCTGCCAGAATCTGAATGAGTGTGATTGCAGCTATCTGAGTTTCTGACCCACACTCTGGCAGCTGTGGGAGTCTGACCCATGCTGAAATGCCTCACCGAGTCAGCCCTTTCTGTGTCCTTGTCTCCACAGCGCCAATCTGTCCAAGGCCGCCTGGGGAGCATTGGAGAAGAATGGCACCCAGCTGATGATCCGCTCCTATGAGCTTGGAATCCTTTTCCTGCCTTCTGCGTTTGTAAGTTCTCACGAGATTTGCAATGTTGTGAGTTTATGTGTGCTCTTCCTCTTGTCGTAATGACTTGTCCCCCAAGTTGGGAGATAACAGACCTGGCTTCTGACCCCAAGCCCAGCTCAGCCACTGCCCTGCATTGACTAGCTTCTGCATCGCTCAATGTTCTGGGTCAGACTGGCCCACCTTTGTGTCTCTTGAATAGAAGCTCAAGCCCCAAACATCCATATTATCTGAGTTGTCCACTTTTGCCCTCCCTTCCTGACCAACCTGACCCTTGTGTTCTTGAATGCTG
Source organism: Erinaceus europaeus (assembly GCF_950295315.1). Lineage (NCBI taxonomy): Eukaryota > Metazoa > Chordata > Mammalia > Eulipotyphla > Erinaceidae > Erinaceus > Erinaceus europaeus. The sequence continues at coordinate 7,280,688 of NC_080183.1, read as the reverse complement.
AACTCATGCCAGCATTACCATTAGTTACGGTTTGTTTCTGGGCAGAGATGTCTTTTCTCTTTGTTTGTTTGTCACTATTTTTAATGAAAAAGAGAGACCAGAGCACTGCTTAGCTCTGGTTTATGGTAGTGCTGGGGATTAAACCTGAGATCTGAGAGCCTCAGGCATGGGAGTCTTTTACAGAACCGTTATGCTATTTCCCCAGCCCCATAGGCATTCTTTAAAAAGGAATGCTGCAGCTCACAGCTCCCCACAGCCCTGCAGGTCCATGTTGCTCAGGAATTCGTGGCCAAGACGTGACGCGTTACATGGCATAAATACGGTAGCTGGTCCAGAGCCAGCTCTTCCCATTCCGAGCAAAATTACCTTCTGAAACTTGTGGGATTGATCTGAAAAATTGAAAGTCTGTGGTAACCAAATACTTTGTCCCCATTTTGTCCACTTCTTTTAAGTGGCTCAACAAACAGGTTGATTTTGAGACAAAACTGTCCTGTCCTGAGAGCGTGGGATGTGTAGCTCTCACTCTGGTTAGGAGCACGTTCAAGAGCTCCAGAAATGTCTGTCAAGGCAGTTTGTGTACCCAGCACTTGACAATCACACTACACTGTAGGTGCTGGATACATGCTTGAGTTAAACCCAAGGCTAGATTCTTTTGAAGTCTAATATGAACTTACTTACCTGTTATGTAATCTGGGGGAGTGTCCCTTTCACTTAGCTCTACAACTTTTAGGTCACACTAACTGATTAAGGGTCAGAACATTTCAGTAAAAGAAAGGTGTATTTATTCACGTAGTTATTTATGTCTTTATTTTATATCATCCCTCAAGGTTTTTTGCTTAATATTTGTTTTATCTTAGAGAGAGAGAGAGAGAGAGATACCAACCACTGGAGCACTGCTCAGTTCTGGCCTTTGGTGGTGCTGGGGATTAAGACTGGGACATCAGATCCTTAGGCAGGAGTCTTTTAAGATTACTATACTGTTGGGGCCGGGTGGTGGTGCACCTGGTTGAGTGCACGTATTACAGTGCACAAGGACCCAGGTTTGAGCCCCTGGTCCCCACCTGCAAGGGGAAAGCCTTGTGAGTGGTGAAGCAGTGCTGCAGGTGTCTCTCTGTCTCTCTCCCTCTCTATCACTCCCTTCCCTCTTGATGTCTGGCTGTGTGTATCTAATAAATAAAGATTAAAAAAAAGAAAAAAAGAAAAGACCACTATACTGTCTCCCCAACCCTTATGTCTTATGAGAATAAATGGGCATGGGTTAAAGAGTGAAAACACAGCATTGCTCAGCTCTGTCATGTGGTGGTACCAAGAACTGAACCTGGAACCTCTGAAGCCTCAGGCATATAAGTTGGTACTACAACAGTCTAGGCTGTTTCGCCAGCCCGAGACTTTCTTTTGACTTATTTTATGCTAGAAGGAATTTTACGCATAAAGATAGAAGCCAGAGCAACACTGAGGTGTGTACAATGCCAAGACTCAAACTGGGAACCTTGAGAATGAGAGTTCTGCATGCTTACCAGTCTTGCTATTTCCCCAGAAGCAAGATTTAGTGATTTTACACATCAGGGGCTATATTGCAGATCCAGAGGCATTTGTGAGCTTATTAGGAAGATGGGAGTATTTTTTGCTTTGAATTGGGGCGGGGGGGGAGTGAGAGAGGAGGCTTTGGAAATGGTGGAATGGTGGTGCGTTGTCCTCTTTCCTTCTACCAAAAAATGGCCGCCAGGAAACAGTGGTAGAATCTAGTCCCCAGAAATAACCCTAGTGACAAAAAACAAAACAAACAAAGCAAAAAAAAAAAAAAAAGTTTTAGCCACATCCCCAGAAATTTCTGTCTTCACTTCTCTGTCATTAGTATTTTACCCAGGAAAAATTGATAGCTTGGACAGAATCTTACTGCTTATGGATGCTACTCAGGTTAGAAGCCATTAGAAGATAAATTGCGTCTCTAACTGGAATTTAACCGTGTTTCTTGTTCCCTATGATTGAGCTAAGCCCCTAAACATAATCTGTCACAGAGACGCACAGCTCTCTCACTCCCAAAGCCGATAAAGGAAAAAGTCAGTAATTTCTCATGTGTGATACATGTCCACCCTCTCACCTGGTGTTTTATAAATGCATTGTCTTAACTGTCTGTTAAGTAGCTGTGCCTGGGAGGGGGATCTTCCTCTGTTTTGTGCATTGCCAAGTGATACATAAATAATGATAATTAGAAGACAGCTTCAAATTATTTGACACCCAGATTGAAGAGAAAAATGGTACTGTTTTTTTTTAAATATATATGCACTACCCTAGAATTTGGATCAGCAGTGGCTTTCAGGAAGAAAGCACATTGCTTCCAGGCAAACACAGATGGCTTGAGCCTTCTTAGATGTGAAGCCAGACACCACACAGCAGAGTCACAAACCTAAATGTTTAGGCCATCAGACCACAGGCCAGCCTGTGGAGACTCTTAACCCTTCGCTGGGGTGTGTTTGAAAATAACAGAAATGAGCCAAAAATAGCTAACAAAAAAAGGAAGGGTCATTTTTTACTTGAAACTCTTTTTAGCCTAACAGTCCCTGCAGCTGTAACCCAGGTCCTCGTGTATAAGTGACATGTACTGCAATGGATCGACCTTCCCGTGAGGACCCATTCATTGGGGAAACTGACGATCCTTCCTAGCCGACTGAATCCACATGGATCCCAGTCACTTTCAAAGCCATTAACTGGCTACGGAAGAAGGGCAAACGCTAGAAGAAGAAGTGACATGTACTCTCTGAACTGGGTGTGCCACTACCCAGCCTCTTTTATGTGAAAGTCTATATAGTGTTTAGTAATCTTCAAATTGGCCTCATATCTCAGCCTCTGCCCTCTTTCTTCACAGAAATGAGCATATTGACTCGTCTTTCTTGACCTATGTTAATATTAACTTTTTTCTAATTGCCACGAGGGTAATCACTGGGGGTCTGTGTCTTGATGGCAATTTTTCCCTTTCTTTATTTCCCCCTTTCTTTATCTCCCCTTTTTTGTCCCCCTTTCTCTATCCCCCTTTCTTTTTACCTGATAGGCCTCCCACGTGTTAAGGTGTGCACCCCTGAGCCACCTCTCAGGCCTCAAGCTTTGCTAGAATTTAACTGGTGAAAGACAAACTATCTAGGCTGGGGAGATAACATAATAGTTATGCAAAAAGACTTTTTCATACCTGAGATTCTGAGGTCCCAAGTTCAATCCCCAGCACCACCAGATGCCAGAGCTGAGCAGTGCTCTGGTATCCCTCTGCCACCCCTCAGTAAGATAAATAAATAAATAATATATTTTTTTTAAAAAAAGGAAATTCAGGCCTAAATGCATTAGGTAAAATGCCTTTGTGGGGAGTTGTAAATATAGTTGGCCTTCCAAACAGGGGAGGGAGCTTAGATTTTTATTGTGAATGTATGTTGGTGTGCTTCTAGTTCTGCTTCTGGGATCCGTTCTGTACGTTGCTTGACGTTGTGGTCTATTTACATGGTCATTCTGTTACATTGGTTTGGTCTCACTCCCCCTGCCTCCGGGAGATCGTGGTTTAGTCTTTGCCTTTTTGCTTCTTCCTTCTCCCCGCCTCTATCCTCTATTCCTGACGCTGCCCCCAGAGGAGAAAGATGGAGGACAGAATTGTGTGGTGATTAGATTAGATTAGTTTTTTGAACCATTGGCTCGTGAATAAAGAAATATAGCTTCTCCGCTCAGCCTTGTGTCCCTCCCTGGCCGTCTATCTACCGCCGCGAAGCTAGCCTGGCATACTGTCGCCGTGAATTTCAACGACAAATGTATAGATGTAATATTGGTTCTAGAGATCTTTTCTAAGAAAACCGGAGAAATCACCAATTCCTTTGTGTGTCTGTAGGGTCTGTACAGTTTCCAAGTGAAATCCAAATTCTTCTCGGGGAGCCAGGAGCCGAAGGCCTTTCCTGTGCCGTACGATCTGCCTCCAGAACTGTATGGCAGCAAAGGTGAGATGCAGAGATCTCTGCACACGCAAGAGGAGGCAAAAGGGACAGAGAGTGGCTTAGGGTTGTGATGACAATAATTCTGACTTGATAGGCTCCTCTCCTTAAAAGGGAGGTCACGAGGTCGGGTGGTAGTGCAGCAGGTTAAGTGCACATGGCAAGAGGTACAAGGACCAGCCTAAGGATCCCAGTTCGAGCCCCCAGCTCCCCACCTGCGAGTGAAGCAGGTCTGCAGGTGTCTGTCTTTCTCTCCCCCCTCTGACTTCCCCTCCTCTCTCCATTTCACTCCGTCCTATCCAACAACAATGATATCAATAACAACAATAATAATAACCACACAACAACAATAAACCAACAAGGGCAACAAAAAGGGGAAAAAATAGCCTCCAGGAGCAGTGGATTCATCACTGAGCCTCAGCAATAACCCTGGAGACAAAAAAAAAAAAAAAAGGGAGGAGTGGGGGGGGGAGGTCTCTTTGAAACTTAGAAGCTCTGGGCAGAATATTGGGTTGTTGGAAAAGCCATGATGGGGGCCAGGTGGCGGTAAACCTGGTTAAACACACATCACAGCGCACAAGGAAAATCCGTGACACACTTTTGCAGAAATCCCTCACGACTTTACCGACACCCCAGTAGCTCGCTTGGGTAGTGTGCTGCCTTGCCATGTGCATGAGCTAGGCGTGACCCTGGCCTCTACCATACTGAAGGAAACTTCAGTGGAAGAGGGCCTCTCTCCCTTCCTCTCTCTCTCTCTCTCTCTGCCTTCTCTGTGTCTGCCAAAAAGTAAGGAAAGAAGGAAGGTGGGACCTAGAGGTGGCACACCTGGCTAAGTGCACACATTACAGTGCCCAAGTACCCAGGTTCAACCCCCACCCATAGCAGGAAAGCTCCGCAAGCCGTGAAGCAGAGCAACAGGTGACTCTCTCTGTCTCCCACGTTACCTCCCCCTTCCCTCTCAGGTTCTCTCTGTCTCTATCCAAAGTAAATAAGTAAAAAAATACTGAGAACAAAAAAGAAGAAAAAGACGTGGCATAAAGCGCAAGGACCGGCTTAAGGATCCCCTTCGAGTCCCAGGCTCTCCACCTGCAGGGGAGTCGCTTCGCAGGCGGTGAAGCAGGTCTGCAGGTGTCTGTCTTTCTCTCCCCCTCTCTGTCTTCCCCTCCTCTCTCCATTTCTCTCTGTCCTGTCCAACAACAAACAACATCAACAATGGCAATAATAATAACCACAACAATGATGAAACAGCAAAATAGGAGATACAGAGAGCAAGAGAGACCCCTGCAGTACTGTATCACCACTCCTGAAGCTTCCACCCTGCAGGTGGGGACCAGAGACTTGAACCCAGGTCCTTGTACAAGGTAATGTTTGCACTCAACTGTATGTACCACCAACTGGCCTCAAGAGTGTCTTTTTTTTTTTTTTTTTTTTTTTGGTAGAGAAAGAGATATACCAGAGCGCTGCTCAGCTCTGCAGTATATGGTACCAGAAATTGAACTTGTGACCTCTGGAGCCTCAGGCCCACAAGTCTGGTGTGTTACCACTGTGCTCTTTCTCCAGCCTTTGATGAATCTCTTATTTGGCCAGCACGCAGCACCAAGGTTTCTATTTTTTGTGCCTTTGCTCTGAAAGATGTATACAAAAAAGTGGAGGGTCTCATTTCTTATCAGCACTGTGTTCCCTTCCATGCTCTTTGGTAGCATTTGAAATAATGCCAGTAAGTCAGAAACCATCCTTTCATAAAGAGCGAACATTCAAGGGAGTCCTATGTGATTTTGAAAGCGCTAACATGTGGTTAAGACCTTATTTAGGGCTGAGGAAAATAGCACAGTGTTTATGAAAAAGACTAAAAGACACCCATGCCTGAGGCTCTGAGGTCCTAGGTTCAATTCTCCACCCAGCATAAGCCAGCACGGAGCAGTGCTCTGGTGTAAAAAAAAAAAAAAAAAAAAAAAACTTGTTTAGTATTTTCTATATCAGTAGACTACAAAGAATTTAGCAGGGAAATACACTGCTGTTAACGAATCACAGTTCGACACGAGAAGCCACCAGAGGCCCCGAAACAGAAATTTTCTTTTTTTTTTTTTTTTTATTAAAGAAAGGATTAATTAACAAAACCATAGGGTAGGAGGGGTACAACTCCACAGAATTCCCGCCACCCAATCTCCATAACCCACCCCCTCCCCTGATAGCTTTCCCATTCTCTATCTCTCTGGGAGCATGGACCCAGGGTCATTGAGGGTTGCAGAAGGTAGAAGGTCTGGCTTCTGTAATTGCTTCCTCGCTGAACATGGGCGTTGACTGGTCGGTCCATACTCCCAGTCTGCCTCTCTCTTTCCCTAGTAGGATGGGTCTCTGGGGAAGCTGAGCTCCAGGACACATTGGTGGTGTCTTCAATCCAGGGAAGTCTGGCCAGCATCCTGATGACACCTGGAACCTGGTGACTGAAAAGAGAGTTAACATACAAAGCCAAACAAATTGTTGAGCAATCATGGACCCAAAGCTTGGAAAAGTGGAGAGGAAGTATTAGGGAGGTACTCACTGCAAACTCTAGTATACTTCTGCTTTCTTACTTTGGTGCCATACTCCAAACTCAGTCAATTTCTGCTTTGCGTTTCTACTTCTTTTTTTTTTTTTTTACATGCATAACATTCCCCAGATTCCCATTTAGCAATACAACCCCCACTATTTCATTCATCATTTTTCATGGACCTGTATTCTCCCCACCCACCCACCCACCCCAGAGTCTTTTACTTTGGTGTAATACTCCAATTCCATTTCAGGTTCGACTTGTGTTTTCTTTTCTAATCTTGTTTTTCAACTTCGGCCTGAGAGTGAGATCATCCCATATTCATCCTTCGAAACAGAAATTTTCAAATAAAGTAAAATGAGAGCAGAGACTCGGCCGCAGGGTCTGCCTCGCTTCATGCAGAGCTGGCTTCTTGTCTGCTCTCTCTGCAGGCACGTAGGTTCACAGCTGCTGCGTGCAGACTCTTTAAGAGCCTCCAGTGCGTCAGCGAGTAAGGCAGACCCCATCCGTGCCCTCATCACTTTTACGTTATGCTCTTGACGTCAGCCTTAACTCATTCCACTCAAAGGGCACGTGGTCCTAAAAGCAAACCTTGTTTCCCCCACTAAGTTCTTTTCAGTGGAACTTTGCACCTGCGTAATCCCAGCATTCCCAGCAGACCCTTTGAAATAAGTTGGTTACATGAGTAGGCTTGGCCACTGGGAGGTGGCACAGTGGATAAGGCATCAGATGCTAAAGCATGAGGTCCCAAGTTTGATCCCCAGCATTGTATGTGCTGGAGTGATACTCTGGTGTTCTCTCTCTTCTCTCTTCTCTGTTGTATTGCCAAATAAACAAAGTATCTACTTAATAAATAGAACAAATAGGTTCGCCTGGCAGAGCATACACTTTCCTCTGTGCCAGGACCTGGGTTTCTGCCACAGGCACCACATGGGAGCACCTGCACATGGGAAGCTTCACAGCAGCGGAGCAATGCTGCATTATCTCTCCTTCACTCCCTGTCTCTGTCTCTCCTTCTCATCTTCCTATCCATTTTGCTTGTCAGACCAAAATGCCATCACTGTGCCACCTCCCAAGCTCTTGTGTCTTCAGTTGAGCCTTTGCCAAAAGCCACTGTCTAGAAGGGACAGTGGTCTGGAGTTGGCTTTAGGAAAGCTTCTTCATAGTTGGGAGATTCTAGCTCATGAGTTTATCCTATCAGGTGAGTAATTTTTACTTTAATTCTGCTTAAGTTGATGCTGTATATATGTAATGTGGCTTATCTCCCCCTCCACCCAGATCGGCCCTGGATTTGGAACATTCCTTACGTCAAAGCCCCAGATTCACATGGGAACATGTGGGTTCCCTCCTGAGGACCCTAAAGCACCAGGAAGCATAAGACACTGAGCCAGAAACCTTGGGTGTTTATCTTCAAGGTTTTATCTGCGCCCCTCTGAAACTTTGCAGAAGTCAACTTTTGCACTGTGGATATTTCTTTGTTATCCTTTCAGTGGTCATTATTAACATCCTCACCTTAAAAAGATGTATTTTCTTACTTTACTTTGGAAAAAAAGCTATTAAACTTGGCAACAGAAAAAGTGTAGATGGTGTCACGTTGATGGTTCTGAGCAGGGGCTCACTGCACGGCACTCCTCCTCCAGCATCCTTTCTTTTCTCAGAGGAAGAAAGTAACCATTTTCCTGCCCTGCCTTCCCTCAGCTTTCTGGGTGTCTGGAAGCTTCCAGATTTAAGTCTGCAGATGTCCCTACTATCTGTCGCCAAGGCTGGCATGCTGCTCAGGTGGTCACCCTTCAGGCTCCAGAAGCCAAGTTTGTGGCTCTTGTGACACTGCCCTCTAATTCCCAGAACGTTCAGACCCTTGTTGGATGAGCTCAGCGGCTGGGAGCAGCAGATGCTGCCCTCGATGCATTTTATGAGGCTACCCAGGCCTGGCAGTCAAGGCCGGTGTATCCGTTGGGGCCAGCTCAGGGCAGGCGCCGGAGGTCTGGGATTTGTCTATGAGCTCACCAGCCACTGGTCCTGTGCTGGGGGCAGAAAGGGGGGAGTCCAAGCTGCTCAGGACCTAGGCAGTGGAGGTGACATGGGCAGATGGAAACCAGAGTGTATTTGGGTGCACTACTCCTGATCCACAGAACTGCAAAGTAAGGGGTCTGGGCAGTGGTTCACCCAGTTGAGCACACATGTTACCAAGTACAAGGACCCAGATTCAAGTCCTCAGTCCCCCACCTGCAAAGGGGGAAGGGGTCGCTTCATAAGCAGTGAAGCGCTACTGCAGGTGTCTATCTCCTCCTCCCCTCTCAATATCTCTTAGTCCTGTCAAAACAGAGAGGATATGGTTAAAGACTTTCATGCCAGAATCTCTGAGGACCTAAGTTCAATCCCCAGCACCACCAGAAAGAGGGAGAAAGAACCAGAGCATCACTGACACCTGTGATACCTGGGGTCAAACTAAGAACCTCCTAAGCTGCAAAAGCACAAAAGATTGCAAAGGTGTGTGGAGACAGCATAAAAGTCATGCAAAAGGAGCTCATGCCTGGGGCTCTGAAGTCCCAGGTTTAACCCCTGCACCACCAAAAGCCAGAGCTCAACAGTGGTGTAACAAAAAAAAGGATTTAGGGGTAAATGTCGAAAAGTTTGCTTTGAAATACATTGAAGGCACTGGGAGACAACCTCAGGGTTATGCAGACTTTCATGCCTGAGGCCCCAAGGTCTCACCATAACCCAGGGCTGAGCAGTGTTCTGGTCTTTCTGTATCTCTCTCATTAAAATAAAAATAAATTTTGGGGTCAGGGTGGTAGTGCAGTGGGTTAACCACACATGGCGCAAAGCACAAAGACCAGTGTAAGGATCCCAGTTCAAGCCCCCAGCTCCCCACCTGCAGGGGAGTCGCTTCACAGGTGGTGAAGCAGGTCTGCAGGTCTATTTCTCTCCCTCTCTGTCTTCCCCTCCTCTCTCTATTTTTCTTTGTTCTATCCAACATCAACGACAGCAGTGACAACAATAACGATAACAAGGGCAATAAAAAAGGGAAAATTAATAAAATGCATTCAGGGTTGGGGGGCAGCATAACAGTTCTTAAAAAAAAAGACTTTCATGCCTAAGGCACCAAAGGCCCCACATTCAGTTCTTAACATTACCACAAACCAGAGCTGGTTAAAAACAAAAAAAAAAAAAAAAAAGAGGGAGTTGGGCGGTAGCGCAGTGGGTTAAGCACACATGGCACCAAACGCAAGGACCTGCATAAGGATCCCAGTTCGAGCCCCCGGCTCCCCACCTGCAGGGGAGTCGCTTCACAGGCGGTGAAGCAGGTCTGCAGGTGTCTATCTTTCTCTCCCCCTCTGTCTTCCCCTCCTCTCTCCATTTCTCTCTGTCTTATCCAACAACAATGACATCGATAGCAATAATAATAATGACTACAACAATATAACAGGCAACAAAAGGGAATCAATAAAATAAATATTTAAAAAAGGAAAAGAAATGCATTTAAATAAGATGTATTCACAGGTGGGTGGGTATATATCAAGTTAGTATAAAACATTTAAATTGTGCCTTCTAGGTTGCCTCTATAAAGTTCTTTCAATTTTAGCATCAGTTTAAAAATTTAACTATTAACCAGAGACGCCAGGTGGTGGTACACCTGGTTGAGCACATATGTTACCATGTACAAGGACCTGAGTTCAAGTCCCCACTACAGGGAGGAAACTTCCTAAGAGGTGAAGCAGAGTTACAGGTGTCACCCTCTCTCCCATTCCCATATTGATTTCTCTCTGTCTCTAGCCAATAAATATAAAATAAATAAATAAATAACCAGAGAGATAGCTCACTAAGGATTCCATAGCATGGGAGAAGCTCTATTGCCGTGTTATCTCTCTCTCCCTCCCTCTCTGTCTCTGTCTGACCTCTGAAAATAGTTGATACCTGGATCAGTGAAATGAGCAAGACCCCCAAATCCCCCAGCAAGCCCTCCAGCATGAAGTTTTCTGGGGGTTTGAGCCAGGGTCCTTGCACATGGTAGCATGTACACTCAACCAGTGATGACTTGGCCTGCACACTTCTCTGTGTGTAGTTGTTTTATTTTGTTTTGTTTTTAACTAGAGCAGTATTCTGTCCTGGTTTATGGTGGTGCTGGGGACGAAACCTGGGAACTCAGGTATGAAAGTCATTTGCAGAACTATCATGCTGTCTCCTGGACCCTTCTCCCTTTAAAAAAACTATTTGATAAGACTAGAGAGCAGTTGAGAGGGAGAGGGGAGATAAAGAGACACCTGGGCTGGGGAGAGAGTGTAATGGCTATGCAAAAAGACCTTCATGCCTGAGGCACCAGAAGTCCCAGGTTCAATCCCAACACCCCAATGCCACCATAAGCTAGAGCTGAGCAATGCTCCTATGAAAAAGAGGGAAACAACAGCAGCAGTGTTTCACCGCTTACAGGTGGGGCTGCCGGGTTGAACCCAGCTCCTTGAACATGGTAAGATGAACTCAATCAGTGGGCAACCACTCCCCTCACCCTTTTTATACTATAAAGTATTTCTGGGGGTGGGTGGGTGACATAAGGTGTCTTCTGGCAGGACCAAATAGCTCCCATGGAAGCAATTTTCTCCCAACAGAAAGTGTGTGCTCTGAAATGAACATCTGCAAAGTCCAGGCACTGAGAGAGATGGACTGAACACCAGCAGGCAGAGTGTGGAGGAGTGGTGGCAGCAGGAAACACCAGCTTGTGCACTCACCACTTTGGTCAGTGGAAATGTGCCAGCCTGCCAGCCTGCAGACCCAGAGCCACTGCAGCCTCGGACTGAGGGCAGAAATCACCGAGTATATCGAGCCGGAGTTAGTCCCTCGTTCTGTCCATACACTCAGCTCAAACCTCTGGCTGATCCATTGTATAGTGCATGCGGAAGGAAACTGAATGAAGGAAAGTTCCTGCTACTTCCCACTGCATGGAGAGGTGTTTGCAGTTGAGTTCAGCCAAGTTAACTGCCTGTTTGAAAAGAACAGGAAGGAGGTCACGTGGGGGCGCACCTGGTTCCCATGTGCAAGGACCTAAGTTCAAACCCTCAGTCCCCACCTGCGGGGGGGAAGGTTCTTGTGGTAAAGCAGTGTTGCAGGGATGTTTTTCTCTTCTCCTTTTACTCTCAATTTTTCTGTGTGTACTTTCAATTAAAAATAATAAAAATAAAACAATAAATTCTTCAGCCCACAGGACTTTGAATTTCCTTCACCTACATCTTTTTTTTTTTTTTTTTTTTTTTTTTTTTGGTGGTACTGAGGCTGCACGCATCTAAAATTCTGCCACTGGGCAATTTTTCTTTTTTATTTGATAGGATAGAGAGAAATTGAAAGGTGAGGAGCAGATAGGAGACACACCTGCAACACTGTTTTACTGATTATGAATCTTCCCGCCTACAAGTGGATACCACGTCCTTGTGCATGGTACTTAAGTCCACTCAACTAGGTGAGCTACCGCCTGACCGTATTTATTTATTTACTTACTGATTTATGAGAAAAAGACCAGAGCACTGCTCAGCTCTGGCTATTAGTGGTACTGGGAATTAATCCTTGGAACTCAGAGCCTCAGCAATGAAAGTCTTTTGATGAATTATATGCTGTCTCCCTAGCCCTATTCTTATTTATTTATTTATTTATTTATTGGATAGAAGTTGAGAGGGTTCGAGCCCCCGGCTCCCCATCTGCAGGGGAGTCGCTTCACAGGTGGTGAAGCAGGTCTGCAGGTGTCTATCTTTCTCTCCCTCCTCTGTCTTCCCCTCCTCTCTCCATTTCTCTCTGTCCTGTCCAACAACAAGGACATCAATAATAACAACAATGATAAACAACAAGGACAACAAAAAAGGGGAAAAAATGGCCTCTAGGAGTGGACTCATAGTGCAGGCACTGAGCCCCAGCAATAATCCAGGAGGCAAAAAAGAGACATTGAGAGGGAAGGGGAGCGATAGAGAAGAAGAAGAAGCACCTGCAGCACTGTTTGAGCACTTCTGAAGCTTTCCCCATGCATGTAGGACCAGGAGCTTGGACCTGGGTCCTTGTACATTGTAGCATGTGTACTCTACCGGGTGCACCACTGCCTGGGCTCTCTTTCATTTTTTAAAATAGATGGAAAGACACCCACAATGTGGAAACTTCCTGGGTCGTGCACATGACAGCAGCACGCTGAGTGATGCCACTTTCTGGCACCAGGTTTATATATTGATATGAGAAAGCGACAGATCATCTGTCTGGAACACAAGATGCCAGACATTGAACTTGAAACTTTATGCTTTTAGGTTTAGTGCTCTAGACACTGACACTCCCTGGACCACATGATGCTAAAATTTAAATTGTTAACATCAAGTGAAACTCAAAAGTTAGTTCCTTAGCTGCATGAACCGCACTCCAAGCACTCGGTTGTCACCACTGAATAGAGTGTGGTGTTGAACAGTGTGAATATAGACAGTGCCATCATGAGAAAAACTCGAGTGGGCAAGTGTCAGTCTGAATGATTCAGTTTATTGGTAGAGATTGTTAGAGTTGACCAAAACCCAAAGCCACACACACACTTATTTTAAGTTCTTCTAGCGTTTGCCCTTCTTCCATAGCCAGTCAACAGCGTCAGGTTGAAAGCTGTCAGGAGCTGCTTGTTGCTGGCTTTGAAAGTGACTGGGATCCATGTGGATTCAGTCGGCTAGGAAGGATCGTCAGTTTCCCCAATGAATGGGTACTCACGGGATGCACCACGAGAAGGTCGATCCAATGCATCCCTCTTATTTTAAGTAAAAACCCAGCTTTAAAATTAATGGTAAAATGGGTTGGGGAGACAGTATAATGGTTATGCATACCTAAGCACTTGCATACCTAAGGAGGCAAAGTCCCCAGGTTTAATCCCCAGCACTACCATAAACTAAAGCTAAGCAGTGTGCTGGTTAAAAATAAATAAGACAATAATGGTAGACATAGCAAATGTTAAGTAAAAGAAGCTTGTGGTGACTAGATTAATAGCAGATAAACTTCCCAGCCAAGGCTATTTCCAGAGAGAGACATTTTACATTGCATCCAAAAGATATAATAGTCATAAATGTTCTTGCTTCATTACAGAGCCTCAAAGTACATGAAATGAAAATTGGCATAGAGCAGCTTGGCAGCAGCTCAAGTAGTAGAGCTCAGGGCTTGCAAGCCTGAGGTTCCATCCTTGGTGCTGCATGAACCAGAGTGGTCCTCTGACTTGTATCTGTTCCTGTCTCTGCCTCATGCTAAACCCTCTCGTATGGAATACATAAATAAGTATAATTCATCCATCCTAATATTCTAATCATCGATAAAGTGAGATAGACAATTGCGTAATCATAATTGTATATTACCTAAGGTTTAGTGTGAAAACTATTTCATATACTTTATTTTAATGAGAGACACAGACATGCCAGAGCATTATTCAGCTCTAACTTAGGGTTTTGCTGGGGACTAAACCCGAAACTTCAGAGCCTTGGAACCTTTGCTGCTTCAGGCACCAGAGTCTTCTGTATAATCATTATGCTGTCTCCCCAGCCCTTAATTAAAATTAAAAAAAAAAAAAAAGACTTAGATTTTAATGCTCTCACAATTGATAGACGACTAGAACAAACGTCAGTAAAGAGCCCTCTTTCCCAGGTGGGTTAGATGGCCCTTCGGGAATGGATGCCGAGCTGGAGCTGGGGGATCACAACAGGAGCACCACGAGGACTGGGGTGCAGGCCTGTTGGGCTCCTGAGCCTCGAGTTGTCTGCTCATTGCTCCAGGCGTGTCCAGGCGGGTGGGCGGGCTCTGAGCCGGGGCGCTTCCTCTCCGGGGGCGAGGTAATTCTTAGCTGGAAGCTGCCCACACATCCTCCCTGTCCTTCTCCATCCACATCCACTCCCACTCGCCAGGGCTGCACATTCCTGAGGGGCCACGTGGCTAGGTACCAGGTAGGGGCGCTGTGTCTGGAGGGGACGGAGCGCCCTCTTAAAGCCCGGGAGGGGCCCCCACCTGACCCGCCTCTCCCGCGCCTATTCCCGGGAGCTGGGAGCCGCGGTTCCCGGGCCAGTGCGCGGGGTGGAGGCTCGGCGGGCGCAGGCCTCTCCGGGGCGGTTCCCCCAGGCTGCCAGGAGCGGGGCGGGACGGGATGGAATCGCCGCTGCCGGCGGCCGGGCTCCACCTGTTGCGGCGGCCGAGCTCGCGGGCCGGGCGGGGCTGAGCTGGGCAGATCGGGTCCCCGCGCCCCTCAGCAGGACTGGGGCGACGGGGCCGCCGGGGTGCAGTCCCGGCAGAGCGACCCCGGGAGGTGAGGCTGCAGCGCGGTCTCGGCGCCGGCGCCCTCGGAGAGGTGAGCTTGTAGACTGGATGCGCTCGGCGGCTGGGGGCGCGCAGAAGGTCTGGGTGCACCGAGGCAGCTGAGCCCGGTGGGGAGGCGGAGTCTCCGGGGTCTCGGACCTCCCTCCCTAGCCCCCGTCCCCCCACCCCCCCAGTCCCCTCTACTTGGCAGCGGGTGTCTCAGCACTCGGGGAGCTGGGGCTGGCTCGGAGTGCTCCAGGTTCCGGCCAAGCAGACACGTGGGGGCGTCCCCCCTCCCCAAGAGCTGGCTGGTCCCGGCACAGAGAGGCTGCGCGGGGCAAGGCCGCTTAACTTCCTTCGCTCCTTCTTTCCAGCTCCCCCTCTGGCCACCTGCTGCCCGGGCGCCCACCGGATGCCACGCAGCCTGGAGCCCGGGCGCGAGGTCGGAGCCCCGGGACGCCGCTTGGCACAGCCCGCGGGTCGGTGCGCGCGCCGGGGACCTGCCGCAGCGCCTGCGCCCCGGGAGCCGGGCTGGTGACCCCGGGGACCGGGAGCCCGGCGCGCCGCCAGCGATCCACCTGCGGAGCCGCCTCCGAAGGCAACTCGGAACGGAGCCCTGCGCCCCAGCCACCCGGGGCTGCAAGAGCGATGACCCGAGAGCCTGCGGCCGCGGGGTCCCGCCTGCCCGCCGCCTCCCGAGGCCCCCAGCCCCCGGCCTAGGCCGCCGCTCAGGTCGGCGCCCGGGCGGCCCGGCCCGGGGACTCGAGGCGGGCGGGCGGGGATGAAGGCGGGAAAGGGGATTTGAAACCGTGAACCCGGGCGGACGTGGGGAGCCGGCGCGCCCCTCGGGCATGGGCCAGGCGGGGTGAGCGCGGGCGGCCGTCGGGCCTCGCCATGGCCGGCCGGGGGTGCGGCTGCTGCCCGGGCCCCCTGAACGAGGACAACGCGCGCTTCCTGCTGCTGGCGGCGCTCATCGGGCTCTACCTGCTGGGCGGCGCCGCCGTCTTCTCGGCGCTGGAGCGGGCGCCCGAGCGCCAGGCCAAGCAGCGCTGGGAGGAGCGCCTGGCCAACTTCAGCCGCAGCCACAACCTGAGCCGCGCCGAGCTGCGCCACCTGCTCCGCCACTACGAGGAGGCCACCGGGGCCGGGGTCCGCGTGGACAGCGCGCGCCCGCGCTGGGACTTCATCGGCGCCTTCTACTTCGTGGGCACCGTCGTGTCCACCATAGGTAAGTACACCCGCGGGCGGTGTCTTGGCAGGACCCGTCGAGGCCGTGCACCTCGGTCCCAGGCGCGGCTGCACCCCTGACTGCACAGGTAGGTGCGCTGTGGACAGCGGCCTCGGCATCCATCACCTGGCACCTCGCGGCGCGCCCAGCCTCGGCCCCTGCGCCCACCCCCAGCACTGCCTGTTAACCACGTGCCCAGGGAATTCAAGTGAGCCTCCGATGGCAAAAGCTTTGCTCTCGGAACATTTCGGTCCTGTTCAAAAGACCAGGCTGGAGTTTGTAGGACTTTGGGGAAACGACTTAAAAATAGTAAGAGGAACCGAGCAACGGTTGCGGAATTTAGTAGACTGGACCCGACTCTGGTCAGAGAAAGAAGCACAGATTTCGACAAAACACTGTCTTTGAGTTGAGATTTACAGAGAAGAGATCAGATTGAATGCCAGATTGAAATTACGTGCAGGAAAGTGCGGGGCCCGGTGATGACTCACCTGGCTACGTGCTCACATTACAGTGCACAAGGACCCAGGTTCAAGCTCCCAGTCCCCAACTGCAGGCGGAAAGCGTCATGAGCAGTGAAGCAGTGCTGCAGGTGTCTCTGTCTCTCTCCCTCTCTCTCCCCCTTCCCTCCAAAGTTTTCTCTGTGCTATCAAATAAATAAATTTTCTTAAAGGAAAGGGTAAGTGAGGATAGGGACAGACCACAGGTGACCTTGGGGCAGAGCTGATTAATGTTGGAGAATAAAAGTGCTTTGCACTCTTGAGGCAGAGAGAATTGAATTCATGGGGTGCCATGAGCTCTCTGACCTATCTGGCATTGTGGGAGGAAGGTGTTATTTTCAGCTGCTGGAGAAAGACTGAGAGTATTTGCATTTCTTTTATTATTATTATTATTATTATTTAATAGGACAGCGAGAAATTGAGAGAGGAAGGAGTGTTGGGGAGAAAGATAGACACCTGCAGGCCTGCTTCACTGCTTCTGAAGCTTCCCTCCCTTCAACCTCCCCCCCCCCACCGCAGGTAGGGAGTGTGGGGCTCAAACTCCGGTCCTTGTGCACCGTAATATGTATGCTCAACCAAGTGTGCCACCACCCAGCCTCTGCATCACATTTCTCAGGACTGTGCACCCTTAAAGAATAGCTGAGTGATGAGGAGGCTGGAGAGGATGCTTTAGAAATACTAACGTGGTGATCACCATCCTCCCCCAAAAAATTCCTAAGAAAGCAGAGGAAGGGTTCTAGAGAGAGGTTCTTTTCCTTCTTTTTAACTGCCCTGAAGGTTATCGCTATGATTTCATGCTAGCACTATGAACCTATCACTCACAGAGGCCGTTTTTCCCCCTTCTATTTTACTTGATAAGACAGAAATTGAGAGGGGAATAGGAGATAGAAAGACGCTTGTAGACCTGCTTCACTGTTCAAGAAGTGCACACGCTGCAGGTAGGGAGTGGGGCCTGGAACACAGGTCCTTGTGCATGGTAATGAGTGAGATCAACCAGATGCCTCACCACCTAGCTGGCCCCTCCTTTCTATTTTTCTTTACTAGAAACTGTTCAGCTCTGGCTTATAGTGGTGGTGGGGACTGAAGCTGGGACTTTGGGGCCATGAGAGTCTCTTGGCAGAACTATCAGACTATTCCCCACCTTCCCCCAGGAGTAGTATTTCTACCAGGAGAGAGCTGGAGTGAGCCAGCCAGCTGGGAGCTGTCTCTGTGGAACTTCACCTTGAACCTGCTCTGTGTGCCTAACAAACACTGGGCTTTTTTTTTTTAATTAATTTTTTTAATTTATTATTTTTGGTACCAGGGTCTCATATCAGCACAATTCAGCTGCTCCCAGTGAACTTTTTTTTTTTCCTCTCTTAACTTCAGTTGTAAAGAGACAGAGAGGGAAAGTGGAGAGAGGCACTACAGCACCACCCCAGTGTTCAGGAAGCCTCTCCTTAATCTTGTGCCTGGTGCCCCATGTAGTTCTGCAGGCTTGAACCCATGCCCTTGCACATGGCAGTGTCTGCTCTACCCAGTAAGATATCATCTGGCTTAGCATATTGTGAGGATTTCTCCTAGAGCCTTGGACCTTCAAGCATGAAAGTCTTTTGCAAGACTGTAATAGTCTTTCTGGCCTTGATTTTATTTTTTTATATTTATTTTATTTATTTATTCCCTTTTGTTGCCCTTGTTGTTTTATTGTTGTAGTTATTATTGTTGTCGTTGTTGGATAGGACAGAGAGAAATGGAGAGAGGGAGGGGAAGACAGAGAGGAGGAGAGAAAGATAGACACCTGCAGACCTGCTTCACCGCCTGTGAAGCGACTCCCCTGCAGGTGGAGAGTCGGGGTTCGAACTGGGATCCTTATGCCGGTCCTTGTGCTTTGCGCCACCTGCGCTTAGCCCGCTGCACTATAGCCGGACTCCCAATTTTATTTTTTTAAATGAGATGGAGAGGCTAGGGCACTGCTCAACTCTGGTATATGGTGGTGCCAGGAATTGAACTCGTAACCTCTGGGGCTTCAGGCATGCAGATTCAGCAAGTGGCTGCTGTGTTATTTCTTTGGCCGTATAGCTTGTATTTTATATATATTTTTATTTATTTTCCCTTTTGTTGCCCTTGTTGTTTATTATTGTTGTTGTAGTTATCATTGTTGTTGTTATTGATGTCATCATTGTTGGAGAGGACAGAGAGAAATGGAGAGAGGAGGGGAAGACAGAGAGGGGGAGAGAAAGACAGACACCTGAAGACCTGCTTCACCACATGTGAAGCGACTCCCCTGCAGGTGGGGAGCCGAGGGCCTGAACTGGGATCGTTACGCGGGTGCTTGCATTTTGCGCCACGTGCATTAAACCCGCTGCGCTACCGCCCAACTCCCTATAGCTTGCATTTTAATCACAAAACTACACAGTATGTTTTCTTCTAAAAATGGGTTCCTTTGTAAGTTTTTCTGCAAAGACTTCAAGGTAACAGACACCAAGAAAACACTCAGTAAATAATCATAATGTGTAAATAAAACCCTAGAGCCAGCAGAATGGGGAGCAGAAATACAGAAGCAAATTAATCTAGGTAGTTGCTAAGGATCTTTGTCTTAGTTTTGGCCTCTGCAAACTCCGCATCTGAGTGCAAGCAGGTAACTGACAGGTGCAGGGAGTACAGGCTGGAAAGGAGGAAGTGAGAGAAGAAGGGGAAGTCGGTGTAGATATGTTTGCTGGTGGACAGGAACCGTGTGGGCAACTGGCATCTCATCCAGAGTGGAAGCTTCGAAACAGTGCAGAGCTCATGGCCCAGAACTAGTCCACGCAAGGGAGTTGAGAATTTATTTATTTATTCTCTTTTATTGCCCTTGTTTTATTGTTGTAGTTATTATTGTCGTCATTGTTGGATAGGACAGAGAGAAATGAAGAGAAAGGGGGAGAGAAAGGTAGATACCTGCAGACCTGCTTCACCGCCTGTGAAGCGACTCCCCTGCAGGTGGGGAGCCTGGGCCTGGAAGTGGGATCCTTCCGCCGGTCCTTGCGCTTTGCTCCCTGTGCGCTTAACCCGCTGTGCAACTGCCTGACTCCCGGGAGTTGAGAACTTACATGCCTACACCTGTCAGTAGTTAGCAAAAAGCTGCCAGTAGTGAGCAAAGTGAGGGGATATCACTTCCAGCTTCTTCAGGCTTTTCTTTCTTTTTGTTTTTCCAATAATTATTTACTGTAATGAGAGAGAGAGAGAGAGAGAGAGAGAGAGACTGACCCCAGAGCATTCACTACTCAGGTCTGGCTAGTGGTGGTTCCAGGCATTGAACTTGGAGCCTCAGATCCTCAGACATAAGTTTTTTTGCAGAACCATTCTGCTGTCTCCCCAGTTCTGGCCTGGCTTTTCATGGACCCCCCTTCCCCAAGGGTGTAGGCCAGGGCCATTGGAAGTCAGGCCAAAAGAGGTAAAGGCACCCTGAGGAAGTCGGCGGAGCACCAGCAGTGATTATTCAAGTTTTAGATTTGGTCACAGACAGTTGTGATCTGTAATTTTTTTTTCCTTTGGCTACCAAGGTTATCACTGGGGCTCATTGCCTGCATGACTCCACATTCCCCATGGCTATTATTATTACTAGATGGATAGAGCTTGAGAGAGAGAGAGAGAGGAAAGCAGAAATAAAGAGAAGGGAGGGAAGGCATCTGCAGCACTATTCACCATTGTGAAGCTTCCCCCTTCAAGTGGGGACTGGGGGCTTGAACCCTGATCCTTAAGCATGCTGACATGTACTCTGCTGGATAGACCACTGCCCCCTGCACCCACAGAATTTTTATTATCAGCGTCCTGAGAGGTGGCACAGTGGAGGAAAAGCGTTAGACTCTCAAACATGAGGTAGCCGGTTGGATATCTGGCATCATGTGTGCCATAGTTATGCTCTGGTTCTTTCTTCTATCCTCTCTCATGCTTTCATTAATAAATACATATTTAAGAAGTAGAATTTGGGGACTGGTTGGTAGTGCACATGGTTAGAATCCTCGTTCCCAACCTCTAGGGGGGAAGTTTGACAAGCCATGGCATAAGCACTGCAGGTTTCCCCTTCTTCTTTTCCTCTCTTTATCTCTCTATCTCTAGCTCTCCCTTTCTCTTTAAATAGTTTACATACTCGTTTATGAGAAAGATAAGAGGAGAGGAAGAACCAGATATCACTCTGGTACATGTGCTGCCAGTGATTGAACTCAGGACCTCATGCTTAAGAGTTCAGTGCTTTATCCACTGAGCCACCTCCTGGACCACTCCCCCACTCCTTTCTCAATCTCTCTCTGTCCTATCAGATAAAGAAAAGAAAATAGAATCCTGCTTTGCCATGTGTGAGTGCAATGCTCACTGCATTGAAGGAAGCTTGAGTGCTGTGGTCTCTTGTCTGCCTTCTCTATTTATTCACGCCTCAAACATATTCCCCGCTTGGGAATTTTGTATGGGAAGCATGGCATGGGAAACCAGAAGATAGTTACAAACAACTTTTTCCTAGAAAATGTAGTCTGTTGATGGTTGAAGATTTTATGCACCTGTAAAGTCTGAGCAGAGTTGGAGACAGCTGGACAGTTACTCAGAAGGTCTATTCAGTAGATAGCGACTAGTGACGTGGTTTACCTGGATGGGCTCCCACCTTGCCATATGCAATGCAGGTTCAAGTCCCAGGCACACCACAGGGGGGGTACTGTTGCCCTGGAGTAAGTGTTTGCTGCTGTGGTTTCTCTTCCTCATTGCCCCCCCCCCCTTTTTAATTTTTTTAAATATTTATTTATTAATGAGAAAGATAGGAGGAGAGAGAGAGAAAGAACCAGACATCACTCTGATACATGTGCTGTCTGGGATTGAACTCAAAACATCATGCTTGAGAGTCCAGTGCTTTATCCACTGCGCCACCTCCTGGGCCACTTAAATTTTTTTATTATCTTTATTTATTGGATAAAGATAGCCAGAAATCGAGTGGGAAGAGAGGGATAGAGGGGAAGAGAGACAGAGAGACACCTGCAGCCCTGCTTCACCACTCATGAAGCTTTTCCTCTGCAGGTGGGGACGAGGGACTCAAACCCGGGTTCTTGCACATTGTAACATGTGCACTCAACCAGGTGCACCACCACCTTGTCCCTCTCCCTTTTTATCTTAAAGGAGCAGTGAAATAACACATGTGGGAAGGCCTTGCAAGAAAAATAATAATAAATGTTGTGTGTAGAACTTACTATGTGACCCAACAATTCCACCCCGAGGATCTGTTGTGAAAAGAGTGAAATTCAAGGACTCAGATGTTTGAACACCTTTGTTCACTGCAGCATTATTCAGAATGGCCAAAGGTAGGAATAACTCAAATGCCATCCGCAGATGAACAGATAAACAGAACATAGCATATACATACAACATTATACTACACAGCCATGAAACGGTACCATGAGGGGCCAGGTGGTGGCGCACCTGGTTGAGCGCACATGTTACAAGGCACAAGGACCCAGGCTCCTTTCCCTGGTCCCCACCTGCAGGGGGAAAGCTTCACAAGTGGTGAAGCAGGGCTGCAGGTGTCTCTCTGCCTCTCTCCCTCCCTATCATCTCCTTCCCTCTCAATTTCTACCTCTCTCTATCCAATACATAAATAAAGATAATTTAAAAAAAAAATGGTACCATGCACTTAACCGGATGTGGAACTGATAGCATCCCTGAAGTCATAAAAAGGGGTGAAATTTTGATTATGCTACAACGTGGGTGAATGTTGAACATGTTGTGCTTAGTGAAATAATCCAAAAAGGGGTTACTATTATACTATTATAATTCTTCATATGTGATGTTCCTGGAATAGATAGATTCTATAGGGACAGAAAGCAGAAGAGAAGGTACCAAGAACTGGGAGGAAAATAAAGTTGTGTTTAAATGGGTATGGAGGTTCTTTTTTTAAAAAAAAAAAATATATATATATATATGCTTATTTATTTGTTTATTTATGATAGAGAGGAAGAGAGAGCCTGAGCATTACTGTGACAAATGTAGTGCGAGGAACTGAACTGAGGACCTCACGCTTTAGAATCCAGTGCTTTATCCCCTGTGCCACCTCCCAGACCACTAAATGAGTATGGAGTTTTGAACTGAGGGTGATTAAAATGTTTTGGGCTTTCGGTGGTGGTGGTTGGACACTGTTGTGAATATACTTAGGCCCACTGAAGTGTATACTTGTGAGTGGTTTAAATGATCAAAACTGTATACAGGTTTCCCCCACTGTTCCTGTTCGATATGACTTTGTAGTCATTTTAAGTCTACAAGTGCTCAAAAAAAAAAAAAAATTCCGTTTAGGGGCCGGGTGGTGGTGCATGCTATTGAGCGTTACCATGCACGAGGACCCTGGTTCAAGCCCCTGGTCCCTACTTGCAGGGAGGGAAACTTCACAACTGCTGTGCTGCTTATCGCCTCTCTATCACCTCCTTGCCTCTCAATTTTTCTCTCTCTATCCAATATTAAATAAAAATAAATATTAAGAAGATAAAATGTTTTAAAAATCCATATAAATGAATAATAACAGTGCCCCAAATCCAAAGACAGACTCTACCAAATTAGAATACAATACTATCAGATGGTGGAGGGAACATGTATGAGGATCTTACCATAATCTTTTTAAAAAAAAATAATTAAGGCAAAATATTAAAACTCGAGGATGTTGATTCAGAAAGATGCTGGAGATCTTGAAATAAGAAACGTAAAGCACTCAGAAGTAGAGTGACAGTACATCGTGTAAATACCTTTTCTCTCAAGTAGGCCTTTGAGAGGAGTTGAATGTTGTGCCTTTCTCTATAGTTCTGACTCTGCTTCTCTGCACAAAGGGCTTGAGGCCACTTGTGGACGTTGTGGTCTGAGTAGGCCTGGCTGGTGCTGGTGCCAGCGACCCCGGAGTGCTTCATAAAACAAACATTTCCTCTCCTCCCCTTTCTTTCTTTCTTTCTTTTTTTTTTTTTTTTTTGCTCTTGCTTCCAGGTTTTTCGCTGGGGCTCATTGCCTGCACCATGAATCCACTGCTCCTGGCAGCCATCTTTATTCCATTGTTTTTATTGTATTGTTGTTGTTTCTGCTTTGTTGTTGATGCTGTTGTCGTTGGGTAAGACAGAAATGGAGAGAGGAGGGGAAGACAGTGAGGTGAGAGAAAGAGAGACACCTGTAGACCTGCTTCACCTTCTGAAGCGACCCCCTCCCACTGCAGGTGGGGAGCCAGGGGCTTGAACCAGGATCCTTGAGCCAATCCCTGCACTCTGAACTATGTATGCTTAACTATGTATGCTTATGTGTGCTTCCGCCTGGCCCCCATTTCTTTTGTTTCTTTAGCCTCAGTCATGGGTCTTTTTGTATAACCATCATGCTACTCCCTTCCCCTCCCCACTCAGTACACACAAGAATTTGCTTCTCATCCAAACCAAGCCCAATGCTGGCCTGGCAACACCCCAGGGTTGTTGTCCCTGTGTTGGCTCACTGTTCCAGATGTATCTTTGATCCCGTGACTTCTCTTGATCAGGAAAAGAAAGGACCCAAGAGTGTGGGCTGTTGAAAAAGCCATGACTCATTTTTGCATAGAAGAATAAGCCATGACAAATGGCCATCTCCTGGAAGTGGAACACATCACCTCCACTCCTGTTTCCTTGGTCAAATCAATGTCTCGTGGCCACATCAAGCTCTACAGATGTAGGGAAGGACATTCTCCCCCATGTCCAACAGTCAATAATTAGGGAAGATGTTCATCCACACACATGTATGTCCAGTGCACTACACATGGTGTGCCAGGGAAATAGTATAGTGGCAGAACACGGGGCTTGCATGCCCAAGGTCCCAGAAACCTTGGGTCCAATCCCAGCACTGCCATATGCCAGAGCTGAGTGGTGCTCTGTCAGAAATAAATCTTTACAAAACTAAACAGATGGGGAGGTACCATAGTGGTAAGTCCCCGGTTCATTCTCCTATACTCTGGTTTTAAGGAGGGGGGGTGGGGTGGGCAAACCCAACAGAGTGCACATACTGTCACCAGCACGGATCCACACGGGTTCAATAACCCAGTTTCCACCTGCAAGGAGGAAGTTTCACAGGCAATCACAAGTGTTGCAGTCTTCTCTCTCTGTCTCTGTCTCTGTCTCCCTCTCTGTCTCCCCTTCCCCTCTCAATTTCTTTCTGTCCCTATCCAAACAATAAAAATAAATATATCAAAGGAAGGAGGGCACCAGGAGTGGTAGATTCATTCTACAAGTACTGATCCCCAGCAGTAACCCTGATGGGTAGCAAGATAACAACAATAACAGAATATATGTAGTAGCATAACTAAAACAACAGAAAGAAATGAATCCTGAGGGATTTAAAACACTGGGGGAGATGAGGAATTCTGAGTAGGGTAGGACAACTGGAGAGACGAGTTGAGAATAGAAATAAATGCTCCAAAGGCCTGTGGAATTGAGCTTGAAACTTGGCTGATGAGGCAGAGACATCCATGCAGAGGTTCTTGTTCACACTGGCCAACTGGAAAGCGTTCACCTTCTCCAGATGTGCATACACATGTCTCCTGCAGACTGTCATGAAGAGGGACGAGATGATGTGGTAAGTTTCGTCACAGCGGCTGCTTGTTTACAGGAAAGTGAACCTAACGCCACCTGCTTGGGGTGCCGTCCCTCCATGCACGGGGCAGCCCAACAAACGCCCTTTGTGGAGGATGTGCTGGTGGTCTCATGGAGAGTGACATTGAGGATCTTTACTGGCGGCTCCCAAGCTTTGGTGTCCAGGGGTGCTGGGGGCAGGAGGTGGCACAGTGACGTTGGACTTAAGCATGAGGTCCCAACTTCAGTCTCCAGCATCCCGTGTGCCAGAGAGCTGCTCTGATTGTCTCTTCCTCTTCCTCCCGCTCTATCCGGTGTTAATAAACAAATGATTTCTTATTATTATTTTATTTTTAATTTTTTTATCTTTATTTATTTGTTGGCTAGAGACAGCCTGAAATTGAGAGGAGATGGGGAGATAGAGAGGAGAGAGACAGAGAGACACCTGCAAACCTGCTTCACCACTCGTAAAGCCTTCCCTGTCGGTTGTGGCCAGGTGCCGGGCTACACCGCGGAGAAGAGAGAGAGAGGAGGTCCAGAGCAAATGGGGTACACGAATCTTTATTATAGGATGGGGGGGTGGCTCAGCTACCTCACCACTGGGCAGGAAGGAGGAGAGAGAGAGCCGAGAGCCCAGAGAGAGCCAAGAGCTGGGGGGGGGGGGAAGTGAGAGAGCTTTTATTGGGCAACAACCAGGTGTGACATGTGGGGGCAGGATTGGTTGAAGGGGGGCACTGCTAGGATTTCGCGGGGCGTGGTAAAACCTGGGGGCAGAGACTGCATCAGAATAATTCCTCAGCATCACTTCCCCTTGCAGGTGGGGACCGGGGGCTCGAACCCAGGCCCTTGTGCACTGTAATATGTGCGCTCACCCAGGTGCGCCACCACCTGGCCCCGACAAGTAATTTTTAATTGTTTATTAAGTAAACAACAAGTGGGGGAGGCAGTGGTTCCCCTGGCTGAGCGCATAGCCCCCGCTCCCCACCTGCAGGGGGGAAGCTTCATCAGTGGTGAAGCAAGGCTCCAGGTGTTTCTCTTTCTCCCTCTCTATCTCCCCCTTCCTTTAAAAACATTTTTTATCTTTATTTATTTCATAGAGACAGCTAGAAATCGAGAGGGAAGGGACTGGAGAGGGAGAGAGACACCTGCAGCCCTGCTATGCCACTTGTGAGGTTTTCCCCTTTGCAGGTGGGGGCGGGGGCTTGAACCCAGGCCCTTGCACACTGTAACATGAGTGCTCAACCAGGTGTGCCACCACATGGCTTCCTATCTCTCCCTTCCCTCTCAATTTCTCTGTCCTCTCTAGTAGAAAGGGAAAAAAAAAAGGAAATAATGATTTAAACTATTTACAACTAAGTTGCTACATGGGTACAATTTCTTTTTTTAATATTTATTAAGGAGAAAGATAGGAGGAGAGACAGAAAGAACCATACATCATTCTGGTGCATGTGCTGCCAGGAATTAAACTCACGACCCCATGCTTGAGAGTCCCATGCTTTATCCACTGCTCCACCTTTTGGACCACACAATTTCTTTTTTTTTTTAACTATTTTTTAAAAATATTTATTTATTCTCTTTTGTTGCCCTTGTTGTTTTATTGTTGTAGTTATTATTGATGTCATCGCTGTTGGATAGGACAGAGAGAAATGGAGAGAGGAGGGGAAGACAGAGAGGGGGAGAGAAAGATAGACACCTGCAGACCTGCTTCACTTCCTGTGAAGCGACTCCCCTGCAGGTGGGGAGCTGGGGGCTTGAACTGGGATACCTGTGCTGGTCCTTGCGCTTTTAGCCACCTGCACTTAACCTGCTGTGCTACTGCCCGGCTCCCTTTTTTAAAACTATTTTAATAAGAGAGAGAGAGATACAGAAAGGCCAAAGCACTGCTCAGCTATGGCTTATGGTTGTGCTGGGGACTAAACCTGGGACCTCAGAGCCTCAGGCATGAAAGTCTCCTACATGATCGTCACGCTGTCTTCTCAGCCCATGGGTATAATTTTCTCATCTTTCTGTGATGGGTGTCTGCTCACCACTCCCACCACCAACTTAAGTCCTCCCCACCATTGTGCACTGCGTTCTTAACACCCACTCAAATCCCTCGAATAAATAAAACCTTTTTAAAAAAACAAAGAAGGTGCACGTGCCTGGACAGCAGCTACAGAACTCCAGGTGCAGATTTTTTTTTTTTCCAGGAACTTCCCCGGAGACTTGGGGAGCTGGCTGGGTGGTTTGAGCACAGGACTTACACTCCTGAGCCTCCACCTTTATCCCGGATGCTGCACGTGCCAGCGCTGAGAGGTGCCCTGGTACCCTGGCCCCTCACCATGTGATTCAGAGTTAGAATGAAGGGACAGGGGAGCATACTGATTATGCAAAGAGACTTTCTTTGTTGTTGTTGTTGTTGTCGTTGTTGTTAGTTTCTTTATTTGGGGATTAGTGTTGTTTTTTTAATTTTTAAAAAATATTCATTCCCTTTTGTTGCCTTTGTTGTTTTATTGTTGTAGCTGTTATTATTGTTGTCGTTGTCATTGGATAGGACAGAGAGAAATGGAGAGAGGAGGGGAAGACAGAGAGGGGGAGAGAAAGATAGACACCTGCAGACCTGCTTCACCACCTGTGAAGCGACTCCCCTGCAGATGGGGAGCTGGGGGCTTGAACTGGGGTACTGACTCCTGTCCTTGCGCTTTGTGCCACATGCACTTAACCCACTGCGCTACTGCCTGGCCCCCTAGGGGATTAGTGTTTTATATTTGACAGTAAATACAATAGTTTGTACATGCATAACATTTATGAGTTTTCCACATAACAATGCAATCCCCACTAGGTCCTCTGTCATCCGTTTTGGACCTGTACTCTACCCCCCCCACCCCAGTCTTTTACTTTGGTGTAATACACCAACTCCAATTCAGGTTGTGTTTTCTCTTCTGATCTTGTTTTTCAACTTCTGCCTGAGAGTGAGATCATCTCATATTCATCCTTCTGTTTCTGACTTATTTCACTTAACATGATTTCTTAGCTCCATCTAAGATCGGCTGAAAATGGTGAAGCCACTATTTTTTTAATAGCTGAGTTGTATTCCATTGTGTATACATACTACAATTTCCTCAGCCATTCATCTGTTATTGGACACCTGGGTTGCATCCAGGTTTTGGCTATTACAAATTGTGCTGCGGGGAGCCGGGCGGTAGCGCAGCATGTTAAGCACACATGGCGCAAAGTAAAAGGACCTGTGTAAGGATCCCAGTTTGAGCCGCCTGCTCCCCACCTGCAGCGGAGTCGCTTCACAAGCAGTGAAGCAGGTCTGCAGGTGTCTTTCTTTCTCTCCTCCCCCTCTGTCTTTCCCTCCTCTCTCAATTTCTCTCTGTCCTATCCAACAATGACGACATCAAAAATAATAATAACTACAACAAGGGCAACAAAAGGGAATAAATAAGTAAATATTTTTAAAAAGTGCTGTGAAGAGCATAGGTATACACAAATCTTTTTGGATGGGTGTGTTGGGTTCCTTAGGATATATCCCCAGGAGAGGAATTGCAGGATCATAGGGTAGATCCATTTCTAGCCTTCTGAGAGTTCTCTAGACTGCTCTCCACAGGGTTTGGACCAATTGACATTCCCACCAGCAGTGCAGGAGGGTTCCTTTGACCCCACAACCTCTCCAGCATTTGTTGCTGCTACCTTTTCTGATGTATGACATTCTCACAGGAGTGAAGTGGTATCTCATTGTCTTTATTTGCATTTTTCTGACAATCAGAGACTTGGAGCATTTTTTCATGTGTTTCTCGGCCTTTTGGATCTCTTCTGTGGTGAATATTCTGTCCATGTCTTCTCCTCATTTTTGCATGGGGTTATTAGTTTTCTTGTTGTTGAGTTTGGCAAGTTCTTTATATATTTTGGTCATTAAACTCTTGTCTGATGTATGGCATGTAAAGATCTTCTCCCATTCTGTGAGGGCTCTCTTGGTTTGGATAGTGGTTTCTTTTGCTGTGCAGAAACTTACAATTTGATGTAGTCCCATAGGTTTATACTTGCCTTAGTCTTCTTTGTAATTGGATTCGTTTCATTAAAGATATGTTTAAAATTTATGTGGAAAAGTGTTCTGCCAATATTTTACTTTAAGTATCTGGTAGTTTGTGGTCTAACATCCAAGTCCTTGATCCACTTGGAATTTACTTTTTTGTATTTGGTGAAATATAGTGGTTCAGTTTCATTCTGCATGTTTCAACCCATTTTTTCCAACACCATTTGTTGAAGAGACTCATCTTTCCCCATTTAATAGTCTGGGCACCTTTGTCAAAGATTAATTGTCTATAGGTGCGGGGGCTCACTTCCAGGCTCTCATTTCTATTCCACTGGTCAGTGTGTCTATTCATGTTCCAGTACCAAGCACTTTTGATGGCAATGGCCCTCTAATACAATTTGATATGGGGGAGTGTGATGCCTCCAGTTCTGTTCTTTCTTCTCAAGATTGTTTTGGCAATTCTAGGTCTTTTCTGGTTACAGATAAACATTTGTAGCATTTGCTCTATTCTTATAAAAAATGTGGTTGGGATCTTGATGGGGATTGCATTAAATTTGTATATGGCTCTGGGTAGTATATTCATTTTGATGATGTTAACTCTTCCAACCCATGAATGTGGAATATATTTCCACTTCTATGTGTCTTTTTCAATTTCCTTGAGTAGTGACAAGTATACAAATCTTTCACTTCTTTGGTTATGTTTGTTCCTAGATATTTTATTATTTTTGTTGCTATAGTAAAAGGAATTGATTTCTGGATTTCATCTGCTTCTAACTTAGTGTTTGCATAAAGGAACGCCACTGACTTTTATGTTTTTTGTTAATATATTGCCCTCGCTCTTTCAGTAGATGTTTGATGTATTTAGATGGGTTCTCATTGGGTGCATAGATGTTAATAATTGTTAAGTCCTCTTGATTGACTGATCCTCTGAGCATTAAGTAGTGTCCATCCCTATCTTTTTTAATTTTATTGATTTATGAGTCTATCATGTCAGATATGAGAATAGCTGTTCCTGCCCTTTTTTGTGGGCCATTGGCTTATATGATAGTTTTCCATCCTTTCACTTTGAATCTGTTTTTGTCTTGTTGAGTTAGTGGGTTTCCTGTAGACAGCATATTATTGGGTTGTGTTTTCTGATCCGTCTTCCTACTCTGTGCCTTTTAATAGGTGAATCCAGGCCATTGACATTTATTGATATCAAAGACTGAAGATAATTTAACACCATTCTTGTAGGTTTTTAGAGTGTTCTGATAGATGGCCTATTTATGGTGGTCTGACTGTTTATAGGAGATCTTTCAGAATTTCTTTCAGGGCAGGCTTAGTGATAGTTGATTCTTTCATCTGTTGCTTGTCTAAGAAGGTTTTGATGCCTCCATGTGGTCTGAATGACAGTCTATCAGGATACTGTAGTCTTGGTTGAAAGCCTTTCTCATTGAGCACTTGATAGATATCTTGCCATTCTCTTCTGGCCTGTAGTGTTTGTGTGGAGAAGTCTGCTGCTAATCTTATGGGTTTTCCTCTGTAGCTGACTCTTTGTTTTTCTCTTGCAGCCTTCAGGATCCTTTCCTTATCCTTATTCTTTTCCATTCTAAAGATGATGTGTCTTGGTGTCTTTAAGTCTGGGTTAATTCTGTTTGTGATCCTCTGGGCTTCTTGAACCTTTATGTCTTTTATGTTGTCTAGACTAGAGTCGTTCTCAGCTATTGTGTCCTGAAGAATGCTTTCTTCTCCTCCCTCTCTTTCTTCCTCTGTTAAGCCAATAATGCATATATTATTTCTTTTGAAGTCATTCCATAGGTCTCTGTTGTTGTTTTCAGTATATCTTAATCTCTTTTTGAGATCTCTTACTTCTTTTTTAGTTGTCTCTAATTCATCCTCGATCTGGCTAATTCTGTCTTCAGCCTCATTTATTCTGTTCTCTCTCCCTCTACTGTTTTCTATAGTTCATCTATTTTGTGACCCTGATACTGTTTTAGCTTGTTCAGCTAGCTGTGTTCTTAGCTCAGATATTTCAGCTTTCAGTTCTCTAATAACCTTGAGATAGTGTTTTCTTCCAGAGCCTCATTTGTTGTTTCTGCATTTCTGATGACAATTCTTTCAAACTCTTTACTCACTCCTCTTATTATTTCCTTAACAAGCATTTGGATATTAACCTCACTATTTTGTGGTTCAACTGGGGGGCTGGACTCTTGTCCTGGTTCAATTCTCCAATATTTCTTCTTGTTGGTTTATCCATCCTATGTAGTATTTTATGAGGTCCCTGCAGTTTACCAGTTGAGGCACCATCTCCAGTCTGTTTTACCAACAAAAAAACTACTGAAGGGAGGAGAGGACTCCCATAAGACTCACCAAATGCAACTTCGAGTCTTCATTGCTACTGCCCTCTGATGCTGGAGCAGCAGGGGGGAGGCCCTGTGCTGACATCTGGGAACAGAGAACTGACCAGGAAACTCAGGAGAAGATCTACACTTCAGTGGCCTAGCAGTGGGGCTGTATAGTGGGAGCCTTTCCATGTTGTTCTCCTGATGAGAACCTGGTGAATAATTGCCTCAGGAACTACAGACCATAAACAGAACTTGTTTAGAAACTCACAGGGCCCAGCAGTGCTACCAAGCTTGGCAGAGAAGCCGAATTGAGCCCGGAGCTTTGGATCCTTGGGGTGTGAGAGTCTCTTTGCATAACCACTGTGCTATTTCTCCCCCACCCTGTTTTATCTCTTGGTTTAGGAGTGAGTGAAAAGTACTGAGAGAGGGGCCTCATAACATACTATATAGAATGGTTAAACCAAAAAAACACATTTATCTTAAACCTCAGATCTACCCTCTGAACATATTTTAGAGCAGGGGTAGATAGCATAATGGTTATGCAAAGAGACTCCCATGCCTGAGGCTCTAAAGTCCCAGGTTCAATGCCCACCCCTACCATAAAAAGTTAAAAAAAAAAAAAAAAACCCAAACATTTATCTTAGAATGGTTAAACCAACAAGAAGAAATATTGGAGAAATGAACCAGGACAAGAGTCCAGCTAAATCTCTCCTTAGGCTCCTTTCTGTCCAGGAGCCACATGTCTTTGCCCTCACAGGTTATTTGATGGGCTCCTAAAGTCATTCTGGTCCTGCCTTTTTGCGGTCCCAGGTGGTCTCCTTTGTTATTCCTAGTTGATGGGGGGGGTCTGTGGGGGGGGTGGGGGGTGTTAGGAGAGAAACACAGCTGCTCTGTAGCCCTGCCTCTGGAACTGGCAAAAAGGCTTTCGTGCCTGGGTTCCATAAACCCAAACTCAATCCCCGCCCTACCATAAACCAGACCTGTGTAGTGCTCTGGGAATAAATAAATAAATAAATAAATAAATAAATAAATATAAAAGCAGTTAGTGTTGGGGAGACAACATAATTGTGATGCAGAAAGTCTTTCATAGCTGAGGCTCTCAAGTCTCAGGTTTAGTCCCGAGCACCACCATAAGCCAGAGCTGAGCAATGCTCTGTGAAAAGAAGACAAAATTAAATGAAATTGAATATATGTATATAAATAATCAAGACAGTATTTATTTATTACTAGAGCACTGCTCAGCTCTGGCTCATGGGGGTGCGGGGGGTGGGGGTGGGGTTTGAACCTGGGACTTTGGAGCCTCAGGCATGAAAGTCTGTTTGCGTTAACCATTATGCTATCTACCCTCCGCCCTCAAATATGTTTAAAAACACTTTTTAAGTTTTAACAAAGTGTCCAGCCAAACCATATGAGAGCAGCAATGCTAAAGCAAGTAAAACTGGATAGAAGAGCAGCAAAGCACCCACTCTGGCTCTGTCCAGCACTCACAAATCTGGGCGTGGGGGTTGGACCTTCCCCAGATGACTTGGATGCAGGCAGGGCATAGAGAATGCCTGAGACAGGTGTGATAAGAGATAGTGGGGGGTTGGCTATAGAGCTCACCCTGAGTATCCTCGCTGTCCAGAGTGGTCCCTGAATCAGCCATATCTGTACCACCTGGTAGATTGTATTAATAGCCATGCAGGAACTCAGACCAGCTGAATCAGAGTCTGCTTTTTGCTGTGTTCCCCAAAAGGGCTACATTATGCACAGGGCACACCAGCCCTTCGTCCAGGCCACAAAGCACCTTAAAGTAAAAATTCTACTCTTCTGATAAAACTTTTTTTTAAAAAAAGCTTTATTCAAACAGCTTTTTAGAGAGCTGGGTAGATAACTCAACCCATCAGAGTACCAGCTTGCATGTCTGAGACTCCACTCAGTCCCTAGCACCACCACGTTCCAGAGCCAGGAGTGCCCTGAGCTTGTCCGGAATATGCAGCTGGCGTGTGAATTTCATAGCAGTTACAACTGCTCCTCCTGGTGTGAACATATTGGGCTTTTCCTAATCATTTGTTAGTACAACAGCTCTATAAGGTGTGTTGTAGAATTTAATATTAAATTGGTTCTTGGTTGGTTTTTTTTTTTTTTTTGATTCCAGGGTTATTGCTGGGGCTCAGTGCCTGCACTATGAATCCACTGCTCCTAGAGGCCCTTTTTTCCCCATTTTTGTTGCCCTTGTTGTTGTTATTATTGTTATTGCTACTGTTGTTGGATAGGACAGAGAGAAATTGAGAGCGTATGGGAAGACAGAGAGGGGGAGAGAAAGACAGACACCTGCAGACCTGCTTCATCGCATGTGAAGCAACCCCCTGCAGGTGGGGAGCTGGGGGCTCTAAATGGGATCCTTACGTCAGTCCTTGCACTTCACGTCATGTGTGCTTAACCTGCTGAGCTACCACCCAGCCCCCAATATTTAAGTCTTTAACTATAAATGCTGTTGTAAATATGTAGTGTTATAAATAATAACTTAAGCAGAATAGAGACAGCTACATTTTTGATAATTTGCAAAGGCAAGCATTCTTTTTTTAATTTATTTTTTTTTATTTATTTTAAAAAGGAGACATTAACAAAACCATCGGATAGGAGGGGTACAACTTCACTCAGTTCCCACCACCAGATCTCTGTATCCCATCCCCTCCCCTGATAGCTTTCCTATTCTTTATCCCTCTGGGAGTATGGACCCAAGGTCACTGTGGGATGCAGAAGGTGGAAGGTCTGGCTTCTGTAATTGCTTCCCCGCTGAACATGGACGTTGACAGGTCGATCCATACTCCCAGCCTGCCTCTCTCTTTCCCTAGTAGGTTGGGGCTCTGGGGATGCAGAGCTCCAGGACACATTGGTGGGGTCGTCTGTCCAGGGAAGTCTGGTCGGCATCATGGTAGCATCTGGAACCTGGTGGCTGAAAAGAGAATTAACATACAAAGCCAAACAAATTGTTGAGCAATCATGGACCTAATGGCTGGAATAGTGCAGATGAGGTGTTGGGGGGTACTCCCTGCAGGCTATTGTGTACTTTTGCTTTCAGGTATATATTTTGCCCTAGTTTATGGATACGTGTGAACATATGCTCTATCTCACGGGACCTAGTTTATATCTAGGCTTTAGGACTTTGTTAGGAAGAGAACCACCTGGAATGGAATTAGAGAATACTATGAAAGGAAAGGTCTCACCCGAGTGATGAAGCTGAAGGGTTGTCATTCCACACCTGAAGTCTCTGAACACAGTCTGAAGTGAAGCATGCTGACGCGGTACTTGTTGCATTGATTAGATTGGGATCGGCGGATGCAATATTATTTGGTATGAATTGAGAGAAGGATGCAGGAAAGTGAGCCCCACCCTAAGGTTCCAGGACTGGGGGAAATATAGGCTCTATAGTGGAAATGTGAGGTTCCTGCTGTCTTAGAGTTCAAGAAGACAATAGACAGTTATTGTTATAATCACATTATTTGGTAATTGGGTTAACTTTGAAAAATCCCTTTGTTAGGATTTGCTGTATAATAACCAACATCACCATAATTTATGTCTTTTGACATTATTTGTATATAGCTGTGTCACTGGTTGCTTCTGTTCTCCCTGGTCTAGGCTTTTGAGAGAGTCAATATATCAAAGACTCAGCCTATGTGTTAAAAAGACTCAAGTCTGTGCTTTAAAAAGTTTGAGACATTCAATCAATATTTCCCCTCTCATATTAATTAAATAGTGATTTATCTGACTACAAATTAATAGGAGTGTACATAAACACCATTCCCACCACCAGAAGACTGTGTCCCATCCCACCCACCCCCGCCACCCTAGGAAGCTGAATATCCACCCTCCCCCTCACCCCAGGGTTTTTACTTTGGTGCCCTACTCCAGATTTAGCCAAATCTTGCTTTTAGTTTCCCTTTCTGTTCCTGGCAAGCATTTTTTTTAACCCATTTGCAAGTACCGTGCTATTCTTGTGGGCTGTGTTTTTGCATTCCTATCTCTCCTTTGTGCTCTACAAAATACCATAGGTACAAAGCCTTTTGCCCCAAGAGATAGAGCTATTAATGTCCCCCTTTTGGGTAAGAAAACTGAAGTGTGAAGGATTAAATAGAAGCTGGAAGCCGTGTAGCTGGTAAGAGGTGGGACTGTAAAGCTCTGCCCAGCTGTGACTGTATTGGTAATGGAGTCAGACCACCACTCACTCGCCATCACTAGAGTAAAGCCTGTGGCTCTGGTTCTGTGATGTTTGTCATCTGTGGACTCGCAGTTGATGCTAACTGCTGGGTATGTCCTGCAAGCTGTTCTGGGGAAACTGGGCAGTGATGTCTCATGCTTGGTTGGAGGCACTGTATTTTACTATTGGATGGAAACAGAGAAATTGTGAGGGAAGAGGGAGCTAGAGAGAAAGCGTGGTCCGGGAGGTGGTGCAGTGGATGAAGCATTGGACTCTCAAGCATGAGGTCCCGAGTTCAATCCCCGGCAGTTCATATACCAGAGTGATGTCTGGTCTGGCTTTCTCTCTTCCTATCTTCCTCATAAATAAATAAACAACATCTTTAAAAACAAAGAGAGAGAGAGAGTGTGTGTGTGTGTGTGTGTGTGTTTATATGTGTGTGAGAGGGAGAGAGAAAGCAAGGCACTTGCAGCACCACTGATTGCTTGTGCAGCTTCCTTTGCACAGGTGGAGGCCAGGGGGCTTGAACATGATAACATGTGCACTCTACCAGGTGCACCAACACCAAGTCCCGGGAACACTGCTTTTCTTCTGTCCTATTTCTTAACACTCATATATATCAAACAGAATCCAGTGTGGTTCATTGGGGACTTACTGAGCCATCCCCATGTGTTGGTCTTGGGGTTCTTAATCCAGGCCCAGGAGAAGAACTGAGAGGTCTGGTCTGTAGATGTGGATAAGAAAATAACCATGGAGCCCTTGCTGATACTCCCTTCAAGAAAGATGGACGACCTGCTGGGTTTATCACCAGTGGGCAGCTCAGACATACTCCTCTTACTTTGCAGTGTGTCAGGTACCGAATTGACCATTCCCCTCACTGCCACGACTCCAAAACTGGCCATTATTTGATCTCTTCTTGATAAGCAGTTAAATTAATTCTTTTTTGTTTTTTAGTGATTTTTCTTTTTACCCAGAACAGTGCTCAGCTCTGGCTTATGGTGATGTGGGGGATTGAACCTGTGACTTAAGAGCCTCAGGCATGAAACCATTATGTTACACCCCCACCCAGTAAATTAATTCTTATACATTGCATTTGCTTATTTTGGATGGATGTAGAGAGAAATGGAGAGGGAAAGGGAAGGTAAATATAGGGAAGGAGAGCAAGGGGTGGGGGTGCCGGGGGGAGAAAGAAACTGTGTGGTCTAAGAGGTGGCGCAGTGGATAAAGCATTGGACTCTCAAGCATGAGGTCCTGAGTTCAGTCCCTGGCAGCACATGTACCAGAGTGGTGTCTGTAGGCAGGGACTGGAGGCTTGAACCTGGGTCCTTGCACATGATAACATGTGCACTGTACCAGGTATACCGCTGCCTGGCCAGATAGTGAGGAGGCATAGACATAAGGAGGCATGTGTATTCAACAGAACATTTATCCTGCAGTTTATTAGCTGTGCCTTAGGGTGATTGCTTCTGCAAACCTCTGCATTTTAGCTCATTCATAGACCAAAAAGAAAAAGAGAAGTCTGATTGCTGAAGGCTCTGTGTAGCAGGAACCAAGGTTAGGTTAGAGGAAATGGGAAATTTGTTGAGTGCTGCTCTCACTGCTTGTGTGGTCAGTGAAGGGCATTTACCCACTCGTGCCTGCTTGAAAGTCGACTTGAAATCCGCCTGTTGCACTGTGGGAGCACAGTATCATTTTCTGATGACTCAGAAGAGGGTTCAGGATGTTACGGTGCCCTGAGGGCCATTGCTGGTCGTGTAAATGACCGCACTCGCAACTCAGAGCAGCTCAGAGCAGTGGGGAAGAAGCAAGTATTGGGAAATGGCATATTTATAGATTGCTCTGGTTGTCTTAGCTGCATCCCGTCCTTTCCCTGTGTCTACATCCGGTTCTGATGTGCCCCTGGCCCTCTGCCCTCTGCCACGCCTGTGATCAATGCATCCCCCACCCCGCCCCCACACTCAATTGACCTATATACTGATTTTGGAATGTATAATATTTCCTTACAGTTATTCAGTAAATACTTGACTTGTATTTTTGGCCAAAGGTGATATGCTTTATTTATTTTAAAATACTTGTTAATTTATTGCCTTTTCTTTTATTACAAAGAGAAATTGAGAGGGCGGGGAGATAGAAATGCTTGCAGCTCTGCTTCGGTATTTATGAAGCTTCCATCAGTGGGTCCTTGTGCATGGTGCTGTGTGCAGTCAGCTGAATTTGCCCCCACCCCGACATGAGCCAGCCCATGTGTTTAAATAAAGCATGGCCCCGACATACGTTATTTGATGTGAAGATACGGAAATGCTGGTCAGAGTCTTAGACACAGCTTTAAAAAAATACAAACATGGGAACTGGTCAGTAGGGTTAGGGAAGCACGAGGACCAGCATAAGGATCCTCCCTGTTCGAGCCCCAGCTCCCCACCCGCAGGGGAGTTGCTTCATAAGTGGTGAAGCAGGTCTGCAGGGGTCTGTCTTTCTCTCCCCCGCTCTGTCTTCCCCTCCTCTTTCAACTTCTCTCTGCCCTATTCAACAACAGCCTAACAATAACAAGAAGGGCAACAAAACGAGGAAAAAATGGCCTCCAGGAGTAGTGGATTCGTAGTGGAGGCACTGAGCCCCAGCCGTAACCCTGGAGGAACAACAACAAAGTGCAGACTTGTGACTGGAGAGGTAGCTCAGGAAGCAGAGTGCTGGGCTTATATGCAGGAGTCCCCTGCCTCAGAAGTGGGAGCTGTCCTGACTCCTCTTCCTCTTCCTCTGTCTCCCTCATGAAATAAATCTTTAATGAAATAAAACTTACACACACTCCCATCACCCTGATTTGTACCATTTGCCTGCATCTGTGATGTAAATACTCCCATAGTGGTTGATTTCCAGCAGTGATCATTGTTAAGGGAGAAACTGAAGTTTGTAAAGTTACAGTAACTATGTACACAGCTACAGCGGGGGCCTGACAGATCCAACAAGCACTTGACTTGGTTGGGAATCACTTATACAGGTGGGGCTCGTCCCCACTTAGGTCTGCGTTATGCAAATGAAGCCTTCAGCCAGTGCAGTTGTGATTGGTGGAAAGTTTTCACACAGTGACTGGTCAGTCTCAGGCTTGCCGGGTGGTACCACTTCCTTCTCTTTGGCAAGTGACTATCAGTGATGCACAAACATGCCAGGGCATCTGGGACCGGTACTCAGCAGCCTCTCTGCACAAACTCAACATGGCTCCATGTGTTTGTCTTTCCATCTGTCTGCCTTCCCTTTCTCCCCATCCCTTTCACCTACCTTCCTTCCTTCCTTCCTTCCTTCCTTCCTTCCTTCCTTCCTTCCTTCCTTCCTTCCTTTTTGCAGAGTGAGGATCTTATGAGTGCACAATTCCACTGTTCCAGGCACCACAACACCAGAACACCCCCCAGTGTCATAGCATCTTCTTTGTGGTGCTGGGGCTCAAACCTGGGTCAGGTGCACGGCAAGGAACATGCCTTATGTGGCAAGACATCTTTGCAGCTCTGCTTTATTTCATTACAACACTGATCAAGGTGAAGCTGGGAAGCGAAGATGGGCATAATTAGCTCAGTGAGCCTATCCCAGCCAGCTCCAAGACACCACTGTGGACTGCAGAGTGTTGAAGAAAAATCAGATTTAAAAATATTTTATTTATTTTTGATAGAGATAGACAGAAATTGAGAGGGACTGGAGAGGGAGGAAGAGAGACCTGCAGCACTACCTCACCGTTCATAAAGTTCCCCCATTGCAAGTGGAGACTAGGGGCTTGAACCTGTGTCCTTGCATATTACATGTACACTCCACAGAGTGTACCCAGCACTAGAGAATTCAGCATTAAAAATTAGACTGAGCACTGAGTGGCGGTGCACTCAGTCTGTTGCACACATTATCATGCACAAGGTCCCAGCACTCAAGCCCCCAGATCCCACTTGAGGAGGGAAGCTTCACAAATGGTGGAGTAGTTCTGCAGGTCTCTCTTTCCCTCTCTCTCTCTCTCTCCCTTCCTCCCTCCCTCAATTTCCTGTTTCAATTTTTCTCTGCCACAGAAAAATAAAAAATAATAGAACAAGAACCATGTGTCATATCACTTGGCTTCTTATCAACACATCAGGAAAGAGTTGCAGTTGGGACCCACATATTGTTGCCATGGTTGGAATTGTTCTTGTTTAATAGTGGCGGTGGTTAAGTTCTCCTGAAGAGATATGTGGAGACTTTAGTCCATTCTTGGTGACTTTCCCCTGGCTACCCACTTCAGTAAGCAAAAAAAAAAAAAGATTTTTTTCAAAGTATGGAATAAATGCAAATTCAGCCAGAAAAACATGAACTTTGTGACAGGCTAAAGGTTCTTCTGTGGGAAATGAAGATGCAGTAACTGGAGGTGGTGAACGGTGGCAAGTTCAGAGGAAAGGCAGAAGCAATAAAAATGTATGAAGCCTTGTACAATAGGCGGTTGATACAGGGCAGCACCAGACAAATAGCCCCTCCTAAGTATCCTTGGACATTATCCATGTTGACTTTGGAGAATGCCCAGATGTCTGGGGGAAAGACAGCCCTTAACCCTGGACTGTAGACCCACCCCCTTGCAGACCATGCCAGAGTGCCCACACCGTAATTACCACATTATACAGGCACTAAAGGACGCATGGAGGGTACTAGCCATTTTAATGCCGCATGCCCGGGTGTTGTGAAATGAGATTTGGGGAAGAGAGTTAAGTACTGAGTGAGGCAAAGTCGGTGGTATGGGGTGCCAGGTGGTGGCATATTTGGTTGTGCCCACTGGTTACAAGGACCCAGGTTCAAACCCCAGGCTCAGTGCTGGTGCCTGGGACTGAATTTCAGACCTCTGAGCCTCCAGGTATAGAAATTGGTTGTGTAGGGTCCAGCAGGAGGCGCAGTAGGTCATGCTCACAAGCATGAGGCCCCAGCTTTAATCCCTGGCTATCCCATGCGCTAGAATGTTGCCCTGGTTCTCTCGCATGTTAATAAATAAATCAATCCAGGGGCTGGGCAGTGGTGCCCCTGATGGAAAGCAGATAGTCCAACTGTGCAAAGACCTGGATTTAAGCAAGCTGCTGGTCCCCACTTGCAGGGGGAAAGCTTCATGAGGGTGATGTAGTGCTGTAGTGCCTCTCTCCCTCTTTCTATCTCCCGCTTCCCTCTTGATTTCTTTCTTTTTTTTAACAATGAATTAATAAAACATTTAAACATCTTTTATTTTCCTCCAGGGTTATTGCTGGGCTCGGTGCCTGCACCATGAATCCACCGCTCCTGGAGGCCATTTTTTCCCCCTTTTGTTGCCCTTGTTGTAGCCTCGTTGTGGTTACTATTATTGCCATTGTTGATGTTGTTCGTTGTTGAATAGGACAGAGAGAAATGGAGAGAGGAGGGGGAGAGAAAGATAGACAACTGCAGACCTGCCTCACCGCCTGTGAAGCGACTCCCCTGCAGGTGGGGAGCCGGGGGCTCGAACTGGGATCCTTACACAGGTCCCTGCGCTTTGCGCCACATGCGCTTAACCCACTGCGCCACCGCCCGACCCCCTTAAACATCTTTTTTTAAAGGACTGGAGAGACAGCATAATGGTTATGCAAATGACTTTCATGCCTGAGACTCTGAGCTTCCAAGTTCAGTCCTCAGCACCACCAGAAGCCAAAATTAAGCCATGTTATTCTAAATTAATAATAATAATAATAATAATAAGGGCAGGGTAAAAAGCATAGTGGTAATACAAAAAGTCTTTCATGGGAGTCGGGCTGTAGCACAACGGGTTAAGCGCAGGTGGCACTAAGCTCAAGGACCGGCGTCAGGATCCCAATTCGAGCCCCCGGCTCCCCACCTGCAGGCAGGTCCCTTCACAGGCGGTGAAGCAGGTCTGCAGGTGTATGTCTTTCTCTCCCCCTCTCTGTCTTCCCCTCCTCTCTCCATTTCTCTCTGTCCTATCCAACAACAACGATATCAATAATAACTACAACAATAAAACAACAAGGGCAACAAAAGGGAATAAATAAATAAAATAAAATAAATATATAAAAAAGTCTTTCATGCCTGAGGCTCTGAGGTCTCACTGCCAATTCCCAGCACTGCCATCAGCCAGAGATAAACAGTATTCTCATATCTGTTTCTCTCTCATTAAAATAAAAAATAATTTTAGAAAAACTTGTTGCATAAGCCACTGTGCTATCTCCCCAGCCCCACCTCCATGTTCTTAGAACCATGTGTGAGGGGAGTCGGGCGGTAGTGCAGCGGGTTAAGCACAAGTGGTGCAAAGTGTGAGGGCCGGCATAAGGATCCTGGTTCGAGCCCCCGGCTTCCCACCTGCAGGGGAGTCGCTTCACAGGCGGTGAAGCAGGTCTGCAGGTGTCTGTCTTTCTCACCGCTCTCTGTCTTCCCCTCCTCTCTCTATTTCTCTCTGTCCTGTCTAACAATGACGACATTCATAACAACAACAATAAAACAACAAGGGCAACAAAAGGGAATAAATAAATAAATATTTTTTAAAAAGAACCATGTGTGAGTTCAGGAGGGGTGAGAATCCAGTGCTAAGTGGACCATTTATCCAAGTTCTTCTTTCTATTCATCATTTCTATTAAGTGAAGAAAGGAGTGGGGTTTTGAAAGGTGTTGACTGATTCATTGCTAAGCACCACCGCAGAAAAACCACGGGTAAAAATAAGAATATGGACACTTACAATCAGTAGAGAGGAAGCATGAAGGACAGAGGTCAGGAGAAACTGTTTTTATTTATTTATTATGGCATAGAGACAGAGAGAAATTGCAAGTGGTGGGGAAGACAGAGACACCTGCAGCCCTGCTTCACCACTTGTGAAGCTTTCCCCCTGCAGGTGGGGACCAGGGCCTTCA
The DNA here is from genome assembly GCF_950295315.1 of Erinaceus europaeus. Lineage (NCBI taxonomy): Eukaryota > Metazoa > Chordata > Mammalia > Eulipotyphla > Erinaceidae > Erinaceus > Erinaceus europaeus. The sequence continues at coordinate 7,238,260 of NC_080183.1, read as the reverse complement.
ACCTGGGTACCTCATACACTATAGTGTGTGCACTTAACCAGGTGCATTATTGCCTGCCACCGCCCCCCAGTTATTTGTTTATTTTTGTTTTATTCATTTTTTGTGAAGCTGAAGGTGGGGACCAGGGGTTTGAACCTGGGTCCTTGTGCATTGTAACATGTGTACTCTTTCAGGTGCACCACTACCTGGACCCCAGAGGGAGCAAATAAAAACAAAAACAAAACAAAACAAAAAAACCCTGCCAGTGACAGGAACAATGAATTAGAAAGGGGGAGAAGACAGAGTGGACAGAGTGAGGCAATCAAATGTCGGTGAATCAAGACCAGCTTAAAAAAACTGTTTCAATATTATAAATAAGACACAATACTCATGTTAAAATAAAACAAAATACGGAACAGAGACCTATATGAGGCATTAATGCAATAAAAGAGACCATTGTAGAAAACCATCCACACAAAATGACAGAAGCAAACAGGAAAAGAATCAGCAAGAACATAACAACCTCAAAATAGAAATCAAAGTGGCTGTAAGTAAACCACATATATCAGTTACCAGCTGATGATTATATTCCTCCATGAGGATATCGACTCCAAATTATATTCCTCCATGAGGATAATTTCTGGAACCATCCGTTCCACCCCGGTTCCATGGCTGCCAGTTCTTAGCAACATCGCCCCGCCAGATATTCGTCGGGATGCGGCATCATCTAAGTTCATTTCCCACGTCTACGCTCGACCGGACCTGCCAATCTACGTGGATATCTTCGCCCACCCTGTCCAACGCTTGACGTCTTGTCACCCAATCTGGTCCCCTACGCCTACACTGAACTTCTCTGTTCCAGTCTCTTGGAAACAGAGTTGGCAGTCAGCTGAGGTCAAGAACAAACACCTCATCACAGACCCCTGCAAGCGTCAACCCGGCTTTGACCTAGCACGTTATGACTGGGCCCTCCTCAATTGCTATCGAACAGGCCATGGCCGGTGCGCCGCTATGTTCCATCGCTGGGGAGCCAGAGACGACCTGAACTGCCCCTGCAGCTCCAGACAGACTATGACCCACATAGTCAACGACTGCCACCTCTCCAGATTCAAAGGAGGTCTCGAAACTTGACATCAGGCTCAACCTGACGCTGTTGACTGGCTACGGAAGAAGGGCAAACGCTAGAAGAAGAAGTTACCAGCTTCAATGTCAATGGCGTAGGCTCAGTCAAAAGACTCAGAGTGATTGAATGGATTGACAAGCAAGATCCATCTATTCTGTGTCTTCAGGAAATACACACCCAAAGGAAAGGCAAACAGAAGCTCGATGTGGCAGGCTGGAGCAAGGTATTTCAAGCCAGCAGTATGGGAAAAGGGAGCGAACAGTTATTCTACTATCGAATAAAAAAGACTAAAGCAAAGGACGTAATGAGAGACAGAGATGGGCATTACTTATGGGACAGAGGATCAATCCAACAAGAAGACATGACCATCATTTAGTACCACAGTCCCTACACAGGCCCACCCAAATATATGAAACAGGCACTTCTTCTTCTAGCGTTTGCCCTTCTTCTGTAGCCAGTCAACAGCGTCAGCTTGAAAGCTGTCAGGAGCTGCTTGTTGCTGGCTTTGAAAGTGTTTGGGATCCATGTGGATTCAGTCGGCTAGGAAGGATCGTCAGTTTCCCCAATGAATGGGTACTCACGGGATGCACCACGAGAAGGTCGATCCAATGCATCCCAAACAGGCACTAACTTGAGATCACTCAAGGGCGACATCAATAGCAAAACAATAATATTAAGAGATCTTAACATGCCACTCACAGCAAGAGATAGGCCATTGGGACAAAAAAAATAAATAAGCAAATCAACAAGGAAGTAGTGGTCTTAAATGAACTTAGCAGGGATATACAGAACATTCCACCTTCAAAAGAAACGAGTACACATTTTTCTCCTCTTGACTGCTGATGGCCACCCCTCAGCCCTGAGTTTATATCCGCTCTCTTTGCTATTCCTTGGGGAATCTGATTGGCTGGATGTGGCCCCATGGTTATTTCTTATCCAATCTGTTGCATCTGGGAGGGCTGGGTCAGGCAGGATCAACATGGCTGCCAAGGCAAAGCACCCCAGGGAGAAAGGAGTGGCCTCCAAATCCTTTTTTCTGTGTTTATTTTACCTCTTAGAAAGAACTACTTTGCTTCTACCCTAGAAACATCTCAGTTCCAGACAACTAACCATCTAATTAACACCCATGATCTCATTCCTACCCCCGGTGGGAGAACAGACACAATCCCAAGGAACAGAGGCTCAGAACCCCCAGGTGTGATCACCTGCCAGATAAATACTTGCAAAAGGGGGGTACTTGCAAAGCAACAGGGTTAAACTACACACCACACAAAGCGTTTAAGGTACTGGAAGAAAACCACGGCACGACTGCCGTACAAATTCCCCTTGAAAGGGTGATTTGTATGCCCCGGGTATTAGGTCCAATCCCTGGGAGCATGAAAGGCCTCTAGAGATCCAGAGAGAGAAAGATGGAACTGACTCTTTAAAATACAAGTGACAAATCCTATCTATGCTAACTGAAGCAAACAAGAAGGATCCAGGTCTCTCAACTACCATCGAACCTTATGAAGGAATGATCCTCCTCCTCTTCCTTCCCCATTACTTCTTCTTCCTCCTCCTCCTCCTTCTCTCCCCCTCCCTCTCCTGCTTCTGCTTTGTGATTTGCCTCACTGATGCTCCATGTGTCAGACGCCAACTCAGGTTTTGTTTGTTTGTTTGTTTGTTTACCAGAGCACTGTTCAGTTCTGGCTTATGGTGGTGCGGGGCATTGAACCTGGGACTTTGGAGCCTCAGGCATGAGGGTATGTTTGCATAATCATTATGCTATCTCCCCTCCGCCCACAACTCAGGTTCTTCATCCCCTTTCTTTTTTTTTTAAATTAATTTATTTATTTAAGAAAGGAGACATTAACAAAATCATAGGATGGGGGAGTACAACTCCACACAATTCCCGCCACCCAATCTTCGTATCCCATCCCCTCCCCAATAGCTTTCCCATTCTCTATCCCTCTGGGAGCATGGACCCAGGGTCATTGTGGGTTGCAGAAGGTGGGAGACCTGGCTTCTGTAATTGCTTCTCTACTGAACATGGGCGTTGACTGGTCGGTCCATACTCCCAGTCTGCCTCTCTCTTTCCCTAGTAGGGTGGGTCTCTGGGGAAGCGGAGCTTCAGGACACATTGGTGGGGTCTTCAGTCCAGGGAAGCCTGGCCGGCATCCTGATGGTATCTGGAACCTGGTGGCTGAAAAGAGAGTTAACATACAAAGCCAAACAAATTGTTGAAGAATCATGGACCCAAAGGTTGGAATAGTGGAGAGGAAGTGTTGGGGGTTACTCACTGCAAACTCTAGTGTACTTCTGCTTTCAGGTATATATTTGCCCTAGTTTATGGATACGTGTGGACGTATGCTCTGTCTCCTGGAACCTGGTCTATATCTAGGTTTCGGGACTTTGTTAGGAAGTGAACCACCTGGGATGGAATTAGAGAATACTATGAAAGGAAAGGTCTCACCCGAGTGATGAAGCTGAAGGGTTGTCGTTCCACACCTGAAGTCTCTGGACACAGTCTGAAGTGAAGCATGCTGGGGTGGCACTCATTGCGTTGATTAGGTTGCAATTGGCAGATGCAATATTATTTGATAAGAATTGGGAGAAGCGTACGGGAAAGTGGGCCCTACCCTAGGGTCCCAGGACTGGGGGAAGTTTAGGCTCTATAGTGGAAATGTGAGTTCCTGCTGTCTTAGGGTTCAAGAAGACAATGGATAGTTACTGTTATCATCGCATTATTCGGTAATTGGGTTAACTTTGAAAAGTCCCTTTGTTAGACATACAATCAATTTTCCCCCTCGTATTAATTAAATAGTGATTTATATTACTACAGTGTAATAGGTATGTACATAAACACTATTCCCACCACCAAAAGATTGTGTCCCATCCCACCCACCCATCCCCATCCCCACCCCCACCCCCATCCCCACTCCCCCCGCCGGCCCAGGAAGCCGCATGTCCACCCTCCCGCTCACCACAGGGTTTTTACTTTGGTGCCCTACTTTCGATTTAGTCAGATCCTGCCTTTAGTTTCCCTTTCTGATCTTCTTTCTCAACTTCTGTTGATGAGTGGGATCATCCCATACTCATCTTTATCTTCTGACTTAGCTCACTTAACATAATTCCTTCTAGCTCTGACCAAGATGGGTCAGAGAAGGTGGGTTCATTGTTCTTAGTAGCTGCAAAGGATTTCTTCATCACCTTTCATGCATCATTTCAGAACCTTGACATTCCTACTGCAAGGCTCCCCAGAGCCCACTGGGATAATGCCTTGTTGTAGGTACTGCATAAGAAATGTATTTTTAAAGGTTATGTAATTGATATTTCTTCCTTTTCTTTTCCCTCCTCCTTTTTTTATTGGTAAACACAGATTGTGAGGGAAAGGGAAGAGAGGGAGAGGGAGAGACCTGCAGCACTGCTCCACTGCTCAGGAAGCTTCCCTTCTACAGGGGAAGACCCAGGGGCTTAAACCTGGATCCCTGTGTATGGTGATGTGGGTGATCTACTGGGTGCACCATCATCTGACCTTGATCTTCATTTGTTTTTAAGAGGAAGCACTCATGTGCACATGCACACACACACACACACACACACACACACACACACACACACACGCCACAACCACCAACAAAAACCCTACATACTTTCTTGCTCTCCTTGCTTAGGGTGAATTTGAATTTGAGAATTTTAAGACGAAGCCATTTCTCTAATAATATTAGTCCTTGGCTACTCATGGTGAACGTTAGCACCACCTGCTCCATGGAGAGACACTTCTGGAGACTGCAGGCCACTTCTCGCTTGCTTTAGGAGAGGAGTTGCTCTCCTTCATTGACTTCTGTGGTCATCAGGGAGTGCTAGAAACCTACTTCAAGTCTTTAAAACACAGCTTGGTGTTCACCTTTGAAATTAAATGCTCTGCATTCAGTTGATAGTTTATGTTACTATATGCAAGAACACAGGTTCAAGCCCCGGTCCTCACCTACAGAGCAGAAGCTTCACGTGCAGTGGAGCAGGGCTGCAGGTCGGTTGGTCTCTCTCTCTCTCTCTCCTTTTTCCCTCTCTGTTTCTTTCTGTGCCCAATAAATAATTAAAAAGGAGATGGGGAAAAAATTGAGTTCTATATCTAACCAGACTTCCTGCTTCTATTTTTCTGTTTCTTTCTGAACACCTTGTGTATTTCTGAGAGTTTTCACATCGATAAAATGAAATATTTCTACAGCCTGTTGGGCCACCATACTGTGTAACTCAAGAGTTAACTCAATGTGGGTGACATGATGTGAAGGATATTGGGGACTCCTCATTGTATCCTGCACTGTTACGAGCAGCTGCAAATGTAAAGGACATCAGATATGGGGGGTTTCTTCCCCCATTTTTGAAGTTACCCCTGGTGTATTTGTAAAGACCCTCCAGAGACTGTGTTGTTAATGGTATCCTTTTCCTAAAAGCTGAGTATATGAAAAATTCCAAGAAAAGTGTAAGTCTATTAGTTAAATTCTAAGAAAATTGAGGACTGATTTACCCATATGAGTTATTATAAAGATTGTTTCCGGTTCCAGAGATGGCTATGTATGTATCATAGTGCTTTCAATTTGAGACAAGTGGGAGAAAAATACTGATTGTCTGGGCAAGTTTGAGGACCCCTTTGCTATTGCAAAGCTAAGTAAGTGCTGAAAGCGGATCAGTAAGTCGACCTCTGTGAAACTTTGATCATCCAATGAAAGTGTGAGAACATCTGGGCATGATGTTCAAAGAATGATTCAGAATGGGTTTTCTTTCCATGGGAGGCAAGCAGTACACTCGGTCCAAAAAACTGTGTGCATTCGATCTTGGCATTCTGAATGTTTTTTCCCCTCCTAGCAGATTTCCTTCTCTGCTAAGTGCACGTCTACACATCATAAGGCTCTGGGCTTTTCTGGATCTGACATTTACTAGTACATTTCCTAAGACCTAGGCTTCTCTTGTTTTTGTCTTCAGAATTCAATATTAAAGTTAATTTTGGTTTTGTACATTAGGTAGTACCTGTGGGCTTGGACAGAGTCTCTCTCTTCTTCTTTTTTTTTCTCCCAGAGCACTGCCCACCTCTAGTTTATTATGGTACTAGGGATTAAACCTGGGGCCTTTACTGATTTAGGTATGAATTTTTTTTTTTTTTTTTTTGCCTTCAGGGTTACACTGAAGCTTAGTGCCTGCAAACAAGTCCACTGCTCCTGACAGCCATCTTTTTCCCATTGTTGTTGCTGTTATTGTTGTTGGTTTTGATTTTATTGTTGTTGTTGTTGTTGGATAGGACAGAGAAAAATCAAGAAAGGAGGGAAAGACAGAGAGGAGGAGAGAAAGATAGACACCTGCAGACCTGTTTCACTGCATGCGAAGTAACCCCCTGCAGGTGGGGAGCCGGGGGCTCGGACCAGGATCCTTGCGCCAGTCCTTGTGCTTCACACTAAGTGCATTTAACCTGGTGCACCACTGCCTGGCCCCCATAAAAATCGTTTTTGCGTAACCATTATGTTGTCTCTCCAACCCTTTAAAGTTTCTTTGAAGTTGATTCTACTTGGTATAAAGAGCAAATACTCTCTAGAAGGTGAAGGATTAGCATGAGTGAAAAAAAAAAAAAGCTAAATGGGAGCTGGGAAGATAGCTCAGTGCTATCCCATAGGACTGGCATGCTAGAGGTCCTAGGTTCAGCCCTTTGTGCTGACAAAGCTGAGCAGTGCCCTGGCACACACGTATAAATAAATCTCAACCCAGTTGTCCAACGACAAATGAGTGCTTAAGAAAATTGTGACACAGGGGCCAGGCGGTGGTGCACCTGGTTAACTGCACACATTATAGGCGCAAGGATGCAGGTTCAAGCCCTTGGTCCCCATCTGTAGGGGAAAAGCTTCATGAGTGGTGAAGCAGGGCTTTAGGTGTCTCTTTGTCTTTTTCCCTGTCTACCTCCCCTTCCCCTCTCAGTTTCTCTCTGTCTCTATCCAATAATAAATAATTTTTAAAAAAAAAAGAAAAAAGAAAGTTGTGGTACACAGTGGAGTACTACTCAGCAATTAAAAACAATGAAATCATCTTCTTTGTCTCATCTTGGATGGAGTCATGTTGAAGGGAGATCAGCCAGGAGAAGGATGAGGACCAGATGATCTCACTTAGAGGTAACATTTGGACCAGATGTGGTCTGTTGCAGCCAGACCAAGGATGCTGAGGGCACAGAAGGTGGGGGCTGAGAGGAAACTGGGGACCAATATGAAGGAGGGTAATATTAGTGGTGGGATTGGTGTATATGAGCTATTATACCCAGGTGAGAACAATTGCCATGTAAATCATTATTTCCCTCATAAAACATAAAGAAAAAATTAAATGCAAAAATAAAAGTCTTTTAAAAAGAAAAGCAAATGAAACTAAAAGGAGCTTCAGATAGAAACTCTGTTGTTAAAAACCACAGCAAGAAACAGTTTACTTTGTATCCTTAGAACGCCATAATACAATTCTGCATTTTTATCTTTTTTTTTTTTTTTTTTTTTTGGTCATTACCAATTCAGACCTTAGTGAAGTCTGACCCATAATGAAATCCGAACTGGAAATAGACACTGCAGAGTGAAATTACACTCAGGAAGGACTCTCTAGCCAGGACTGGTGTCCACCAGGAATTTAGACTTTTTTTCTGTTTCCTACAGAGAAAAGTGCCTACCTCCTCGGAGAGAAAGGCCTGATCAGCCAGTCTCAAGGCTATGGGGCAGACTTAGAAGATTAAACAAAACTAAGTGGTAATTTCATCAAATTGTTGGTGGTTATTGCTGTAGCTTTGATTTGTCCACATGAAACAGTGGAATGGCTTTGAAAGACACTCTGAAGAGCTGCCACTGTTAACATCACATCTGCAGCCCAGTTTGATGCCTGACTGTAGCGGAAGCTTCTCCATGCTTTACAGCTAAGTGGGCTGCAGCTTCCTGGTAGAGTCCTTCCCATGGTGGTTCATTTCTCTGTGCCTCCGTTTCTTCATCTGTATTGGGGGCACAGGAGAGGGTGACTGTAACATCTTCCAAAATTGTGCCGAATGAGGGCTTAGTGGAGGCACACTTGGTTGAATGCACATGTTACTATGCACAAAGACAAGGGTTCAAGCCCTAGTCCCCACCTGCAGAGGGAAACTTTATAAGCAGTGAACCAGTCCTGCAGGTGTCTTTCTCTCTATGTCTCCCTTCCATCTCAGATTCGTTCCATCTCTGGCCAATAGATAAATGAATAAAATTTTTTTTTATTTTTTATTTTTTATTTAAGAAAGGATTAATTAACAAAACCATAGGGTAGGAGGGGTACAATTCCACACAATTCCCACCACCCAATCTCCATTTCCCACCCCCTCCCCTGATAGCTTTCCCATTCTCTATCCCTCTGGGAGCATGGACCCAGGGTCGTTGAGGGTTGCAGAAGGTAGAAGGTCTGGCTTCTGTAATTGCTTCCCCGCTGAACATGGGCGTTGACTGGTCGGTCCATACCCCCAGTCTGCCTCTCTCTTTCCCTAGTAGGGTGGGTCTCTGGGGAAGCGGAGCTCCAGGACACATTGGTAGGGTCTTCAGTCTAGGGAAGCCTGGCCGGCATCCTGATAACATGTGGAACCTGGTGACTGAAAAGAGAGTTAACATACGAAGCTAAACAAATTGTTGAGCAACCATGGACCCAAAGCTTGGAATAGTGGAGAGGAAATGTTAGGGGGTGTACTCACTGCAAACTCTAGTACACTTCTGCTTTCAGGTATATATTTTGCAGTAGTTTACGGATACTCTCACAGAAACTGGTGTATATCTAGGTTTGGGGACTTTGTTAGAAAGTGAACCACCTGAGATGGAATTAGAGTATACTATGAAAGGAAAGGTCTCACCCGAGTAATGAAGTTGAAGGGTTGTCATTCCACACGTGAAGTCTCTGGACACAGTCTGAAGTGAAGCATGTTGAGGTGGCAATCGTTGTGTTGGTTAGGTTGTGATTGGCAGATGCAATATTATTTGATATGGATTGGGAGAGGCATACGGGAAAGTGGGCCCTGTCCAAGGGTTCCAGGACTGGGGGAAGTAGAGGCTCTATAGTGGAGATGTGAGGTTACTGCTGTCTTAGGGTTCAAAAAAACAATCGATAGTTAATGTTATCATCACATTATTTGGTAATTGGGTTAACTTTGAAAAGTCCTTTTGTTAGGGTTTGCTGTACAGTACCCAGTATCTTGTATATAGCTGTGCTATTGGTTGCTTCTGATCTACTTGGTCTAGGCTTTTGAGAGAGTCTGCATATCAATTACAGCCTATATATTGAAAAGATTCAGTTTGTGTTTTGAGAAACTTCGAGACATACAATTAATTTTCCCCCTCTCGTACTACTAATAAAATATTTTTAAAAGATGAGAAAATCGAAGTTGTGTTGAGGAGAATATAAATAGCATAGGCAAGGCAGTTAGAAGCAGGCTCACCATTCTGCAGCTCAACAAACCGTTTCCAAAATGAGCCAGGAAACAAGGATGCCTTTTTTAAAAAAATATTTATTTATTCCCTTTTGTTGTTCTTGTTGTTTTATTGTTGTAGCTATTATTGTTGTTGTTATTGATGTCATTGTTGTTGGATAGGGCAGAGAGAAATGGAGAGAGGAGGGGAAGACAGAGAGGGGCAGAGAAAGACACCTGCAGACCTGATTCACATCTTGTAAAGCGACTCCCCTGCAGGTGGGGAGCCAGGGCTCCAGCCGGGATCCTCACGCTGATCCTTGCCCTTTGCACCACATGCGCTTAACCTGCTGTGCTACCTCCCCGACTTCTGCCTTTTTTTTTTGCCTCCAGGGTTATTGCTGGGGTTCAGAGCCTGGACTATGAATCCACTGCTCCTGGAGGCCATTTTTCCCATTTTGTTGCCCTTGGGTAGGACAGAGAAAAATCAAGAGAGGAGGGGAGAAAGACCTGCATCTCCAGACCTGCTTCACCACTTGAAGCGTGACCCCCCTGCTGGTGGGGAGCCGGGGGCTCAAACCAGGATTCTTAAGCCATCCTTGCACTTCGCACCATGTGTGCTTAACCTGCTGTGCTACTGACCACCCTCCCCCCATATATATCTTTTTACTATAAAATATTTTCCTATATTCTCCTTTATGTTATAATTAGATCAGTATACTGTCCTTTTTTTTTTTTTTTTAATGATGCACCTTGATAGCTTACTATATGCACTGATTTCATTTCAGGCTAGTAAAGGAACATTGTATTTATAAAGTTTGGAGATCCAGGGAAGCTGGGGTGGACATTGGTTGAGTTTAAAGACCTGAAAATTGGAGGTTGATGGGATAAGCCCCTATCTGAGTTCCAGGAACCAGGTGCACTGATGTCCAGTGCTAAGATAAATTGATTTCAAATTGACAGACATAATTGACTTCAGCTCACGGATTTCTCTTTAGGCATAGTCGTCATCTTTTCTGACATGTCTGTGTAAATTGAGCAACCTCTCCCTAAGGAACCAAACACATCCATCCAAAAAGATTTGTGTACACCCATGTTCTTAGCAGCCAAATTTGTAATAGCCAAAACCTGGAAGCAACCCAGGTGTCCAGCAACAGATGAGTGGCTGAGCAAGTTGTGGTCTAGATACACAATGGAATACTACTCAGCGATTAAAGATGGTGACGTCACCATTTTCAGCCCATCTTGGATGGAGCTTGATGAAATCATGTTAAGTGCAATAAGTCAGAAACAGAAGAATATGGGATGATCTCACTCACTGGCAGAAGTTGAAAAATAAGAACAGAAGAGAAAACACAAAGCAGAACTTGGACTGGAGTTGGTGTGTTGCACCAAAGTCAAAGACTCTGGGGTGGGGGCGGAGGTTCAGATCCTGGAACATGATGGCAGAGGACCTAGTGGAGGTTGGATGTGAAAAACTGGGAAAATGTTATCCATGTACAAACTATTGTATTTGTTGTCTTCTATAAAGCATTAATCCCTTAATAAAGAAAAAAAAACTTATTTTGGTAAAAGTAAAGACTTCTTTTGACGATTTAAAAACCCACCAGGAGAAATAGTCCATCAGTAGCACAATAGATATTCATGCCAAAGGCCCCAAAGATCCCAAATTTAACCCTTGGTGCCTCCATAAACCGGAGCTGAGAAGTACTTCTGGTACCCCTTGGTGGCCTGGGAAGTTGTGCAGTGGCTAGAGTGTTAGACTCTCAGGCATGAGGTCCTAGGTCCTGTGTTCGGTCCCAGGCACTGAATGTGCCAGAGTGATTCTCTATTTCTCTTGGGTTTTCTCTGATTCTCTCTCTCCCTCCTCCCCTCTATCCCTTCTTTCTTTCTCATTCGTAAATAAATGAATCCTAAAACAAATGAGATATCATCAGGTAGAAATTGGGATGTAGAGCTTTCATCTGAGGTTCTGGAAGCTTCTATTTTCTGACAGGTGATGGTTTCATAGCTGCACAAGCCGTGAGTGCACGGCCCTCTTTCCCAAAGGTGTGTCTCATCTCCCTGCACACAGCTAAGACCTCCCGTGGCTCTCATAGTCTAGCCCAGGGAAAGCAGGAGAGGAGTTACTGTTTACTACTCAAGACCAATCATCCTCTATTTCCCAGCCGTGCCCTTTTTCTCTTGCTGTTTATTTATTCTAATACAATAGTGAGAGAGGGGGGAAGGCTGAGCGAAATGTTTCCTTTTGTTGATCTGAGACCAAACAAAAAGAGGTTGAGCTTCACTGTTTTAAAAAGGCTGTCTGGGGCCATCAAGAGAAGGAGGGTGAAGTCTGACTTTCTCTGGATGTTTTGCACATGTGTGATATTACCACTGAGGCAACTTCTCAGCTGTGTGTGTGTGTGTGTGTGTGTGTGTGTGTTCCCCTCCACCCTCAATTTCTCTCTATATTCTAAATTAATAAGTAGATTTTAAAATAAATAAATAAATCTTTTAAAAATAGAGAAGACAACATTAGTAGAACACTCTATGATAAAAAAAAAAAAAAAAAAAAACTAAGCACCACCTAAGCCAGAGTGTGTTTATCGCTAGGATTTCAATGCTCCAGACTGGTTTTTCAGGGAAGGAGGAAGAGAGAGAGGGAGAGGAGGAGAGGAGAAAGAACCATAGTGTCTTTCCCAAGGGCCTGAACTTGAGTTGTACACACAGCAAAGCAGACACCCATCCAAGTGAGAAATCATAGTGCTTGCCCGTCTGTCTGTCTGCCTCTCTCTCTCTCTCTCTCTCTCTCGCTCTCTCGCTCTCTCATCTCCAGGGTTATCATTGAGACTGCACTATGCCTGCACTATGAATAATCCATTGCTCCTAGAGACCTTTTTTATTTTATTTATTTATTTATTTATTTGTTTATTTATTTCGGATAGGACAGAGGAGGTGAAGACAGAGCAGGAGAGAGAAAGATAGACACCTGCAGACTTGCTTCACCACTTGTGAAGCAACCCCCTGCCGGTGGAGAGCTGGAGGCTCGAACCGGGATCCTTGTGCTTCGCACTGTGTGTGTGCTTAACCCGGTGCGCCATCCTCCTTCTCTGTATTTTAGAAAGACCACACAGCGCAACTCCACCATCTTCTTTGGTGCTGTCCACGGTGCTCCCATGTCCTGCTAGGGTAATGCGGTCTCATGTGTGATATGGCATGTGCTTTTTAAAACAATTTTTAAATTATTTTTATTTACTTACTGGATAGAGACAGCCAGAAATTGAATGGGAGGGGGGATAATAAGAGAGGGAAAGAGTCAGCGAGACACCTGCAGCCCTGAATCACCACTTGCAAAGCTTTCCCCCTGCAGGTGGGAACTGGGGGCTTGAACCCAGGTCCTTGTGTACTGTAACGTGTGTGCTCCACCAGGTGCGCCACCACCCGGCCCGTACAGCATGTGCTTTACCTGCAGAACCACCTCCCAGCCCCACCTCATGTCTTACTTATCTTTTGCTGATCTTTACAGATGGCCGCCATCTGGAGCAACTCCAAGACTGCTCTTTACATAGTGCCTGCTGGTTAAGGAAAGCACCACTGATATACTAGTGTTCAGTTAAGCTAAATTAAATTAGTAATAAAGAAGGCAGGGGCTGGGGAGACAGCATAATTGTTTTGAGGTTCTGAGGTCCCAGGTTCAATTGCCTGCACCACCACAAGTCAAGCTGAGCTCTGGTCTCGTCTCTCTCTTTCCCTTTTTTTCTCTCTTTTTCCCATATCTCTTTCATAAAACAAAAGAAACATTAAAAAATAAATAAAGTGGCTTGAGAGGTGGCACAGTGATAAAGCATTGGATGGTTAAGCATGAAGTCCCAAGTTCAGTCCCCAGGACTGCATATGCCAGAGTGGTTCTCTCTACTTCTAAATAAATAAATAAATGTCAAAGCTTCCCATCATTTATTTTTGCTCAGCCAGTCCATGGCATGTGAAGTAAGCTGAAGTATTCAGAACTGGTTGAGCAATAGAATAGATTAGCTCTGGACACAAGGGTTCCTAGGAAGCCTCAAAAGACCTATACAATTTTCCCTAATTTACTTAAGTTTTCCAAGTGATCCAAGGGCTGGGAGATAGCTTAATGATTATGCAAAAAGGCTTTCATGCCTGAGGCTCCAAGTTTAATTCACCACACCACCAGAAACCAGAGCTGAGCAGTGTTCTGGTAAAGGAAGAAAGAAAGGAAAGACGAAAGAAACCAAAGTGACCTGTGTTTGTCCAGATTATCAGTAAATGTTCCTGATAGGAGTAACCAACTGGAGCAGAAGCGGTAGCAGCTAATACTGCACATAGTTAAATTTGCCACGAATGAGAAACGAATGACTATAAGCTTCTCCAGTTGAATAATGCATCGGCTGAGCTATGATAGAAAAAGCCCACATGAAATAAGATCCACAGGAGACAGCATGCACACAACTTAGCCAATGCTCCTAGTCAGCAGAGGAATCAGATCGTCTTGGCAACATTTGTATAAGTTTGTCACAGGAGAACACTTCTTGGAAGAAACATGGTCATCAGAGAAAGCATTGTTGGAGGCTATGGTGGAGAGAGTTACGTGGGCAGAAAGTAATTGATGAACTCAATCTAACTTGGGTGATTTTTTTTTTAATATTTATTTTATTTATTTATTCCCTTTTGTTGCCCTTGTTGTTTTATTGTTGTAGTTATTAGTGTTGTTGTTGTTGTTGGATAGGACAGAGAGAAATGGAGAGAGGAGGGGAAGACAGAGGGGAGGAGAGAAAGATAGACACCTGCAGACCTGCTTCACTGCCTGTGAAGTGACTCCCCTGCAGATGGGGAGCCGGGGTTCGAACCGGGATCCTTTTGCCGGTCCTTGGGTGATTTTTTTAGTGGAAAAAAAATCAATATTGGGGGCCAGACCATGGCACACACAGAGGAACGCACACATTCCTTTGGGTCCAAGGCTCATTTCTGCCTGCAGGGGAAGCTTCAAAGTGGGGGAGCAGTCCTGGAGGCATCTTTCTTTCTCTCTTCCTCTATATTTCTCTCTGTCTCAAGAAAGAGAGAAAGAAAAAAAGGAAGGAGGAAGGAAGGAAGGAAGGAAGGAAGGAAGGAAGGAAGGAAGGAAGGAGAGGATGTTGGGGATGGGGGAGTCCTTCTATAGGCCCAGCCCCAGAGATACACACAGCACACAGCAGCAAGACTATGTTAGCATTTTTTAAAAAGGGAAAAATGCTAATAGTTTAACTGCACAGAATGGAAAAACGGTTGAGGATTAAATTGGATTATAATGGAAATCACTGAGGAATATACTTTCCCATTGAAATGACTTTAGTGTTGGTTAAATTCAGGTGAAAATGTATTTGCAAACACAACAAAAAATACATTTCAAAGCTAAGCACTAAAGTACATCGAGCAAGTCTGGGGAAGTAATTCAGTCCCCAGAGGTCCCAGATTCAGTCACCAGCACCACCCAAAGCCAGAACTGAGCTCTGCTCCTTCCTCTCCCTCTCTCTTTGCATTTGGAATTTCTTGTAGTAAATAAATCAGGACTGAGAAGTGGCACATTTTGCTGAGCACACACATTACAATGCACAAGGACCAGCGTTCAAGCCCCTGGTCCCTACCTGCCAGGGAAGCTTCGTGAGTGGTGAAACAGTGCTGCAGGTGTCTCTGTACCTCCCCTCCCTCAGTTTCTCTCTATATCCTAAATTAATAAATATATTTTACAATAAGTAAATAAATCTTTTAAAAATAGAGAAGACAACATTAGTAGAATGCTCTATGATAAAAAAAAAAAAAAAAAAAAAAAAAGCTATGCACCACCTAGGCCAGAGTTTTTGAAAAAAAAGGTAAGACCCAAATGAGGCAAGATGACTAATTCCTAGTTTCCATTGGACCCTGAAACTGAAGAAAAGACAGGACTGGTGAAACCTAAATGCAGTCTGTGATTCATAACTAGTCAGTGTTGTTGTTTAGTTTTGACAGATGTCTTAGCATCAGCCTGGGGGTTGTGCAGTGGCCAGACCACTGGACTTAGAAACATGAGGTCGAGAGTTTGATCCCTGGCCTTGCCTATGCCAGAATGATGTTCTGTCTTGTTCTCTCTCACTATTAATAATTAGATTTTTTTTTAAGTTTTAACATTGTAGGAAACTGGGTGAGAGCCCAGCTTTCTGTATTATCTTTGTAACTCTTCTCTAAGCCTAAAATTAGTCTCCCCAGTATGGTGGGGTCGAAGCACGCCAAACCAAAGACCAAAGGAAGCAGAGTTCCCACCACAGCTCTCCCCCAGCAGCACCCTGGGGTGTCCTCATCAGCTTGTTTCTGGGGTATCATCCCTGAGCCCACCTGCCCATCTGAGCTCCTCTACAGCTTGTATGCCACCAGCCACTGGCACCTGCCAGCTCTCTCTCCTGGCTTCAGGGAGCTCTAGATGGCAAGTCCCGGGGTCTCTCGGTGCGTAACCAGCAGCTCAGTCTGCAGACAACAGAGGAGTTTCAACAGCTTCGGTATACACACCCCAGAGAGTCTGATTTAAGTATTTTGGAGCAGGGCGTAAAGCTTTCTTTTAAAAAATATTTATTATTTTTTGATATTTATTTATTTATTCCCTTTTGTTGCCCTTGTTGTTTATTATTGTGTTTTGGTTACTATTGTTGTTGTTATTGATGTCATTATTGTTGGATAGGACAGAGAGAAATGGAGAGAGGAGGGGAAGACAGAGAGGGGGAGAGAAAGACAGACACCTGCAGACCTGCTTCACCGCCTGTGAAGCGACTCCCCTGCAGGTGGGGAGCCGGGGCTGGAACCGGGATCCTTACGCCAGTATTTGTGCTTTGTACCACGTGTGCTTAACATGCTGCGCTACCGCCCAATATTCATTATTTTAATATTAAGTGTCTCTGGCTTGCAAGCCAAGTGGCCTGTTGCTGCAGCTACTCCCTTTTTTTTCTTTTTCTTTTTAAGAGAGAGAAAGAAACCACTGCAGCAAAGCTTTCTTTACTGCAGTGGGGACCAGACTCCAACCTACGTGGCACACATGGCAAGTCAGCGCTCAGCAGCCCTGCCCTTGCCCTTGTGCTGCCGTCCTGGTGTGGAGGGTAGAGGAATGAGCGTGTGTGGCTGTGATCTAGAAATTCTTTATTTACAACACGGTGACCGGCTGATGCAGCGTGCAGGCTGCAGAGAGAACCAACCGCCTGGGGAGCTGTGAAGTGCTCCCTATCCCCAGGTCAGTTCAGGAAGATTCTCCATGGGTGCCCAGGCAGTGGTATTTGTGAAAAAGCTCTCCCAGTGTGCTACTGTCAGCCGGGATGAACTCATTCCAAAGAGCAGCCTATGACCCTGATGCTATGTTTAGTCTGCTCCTTGCTTCCCAAAAATATTTAAGTAGGGTTCCAAGTTTTTGTCCTATACCTGCTTTGAAAAAAACTTTTTTTAATCAAGATATGACATACCTATTGTCGAGTGTACAAATCTTCAGAGCACTGTTTTGATCCATTTTTAGATTTCCTGTTTGCTTTCTTCTCATATGTTTTGGACCCACGTCACCAGCTCCCTGACAGAAATGGAAGATGTTCAAGGGGCCTGTACCTTCTCCAGACAATAGCTTCCTGGCTGCTTTTTGAAGTCTTGTCTTTAAATCTGGATTCCTTTGGAATGCTTGTATACCAAGAAGCAATGGCTTGGCCAGCAAATAAGCTCAACATTCTGGGGGTGAAAGCAAGCCCAGCTGTGATGCAGTCTTTTCTCTCTCTCTCTCTCTCTCTCTCTCTCTCTCTCTCCTTCCCTTTTTTTTATTGCTGGTGCCTGCATGATGAATCTACCTCTCCCGGAAGCCAATTTTGCCCCTTCCTTTAATAGGACAGAAAAATGAAAGAGGAGGGGAGATAGAGAGGGAGAGAGAGAGAGAGAGACAGACCTGCAATATTTATTTCACCTCTTGTGAAGTGTCCCCTCAGCAGGTGGGGAGTGAGGGCTTGAACCTGCGTCCTTGCTCATGGTAATGACTGCTCTCAACCAGGTAGGCTAACACTCGGCACACACTTCTTTTTTTAATGTTATTTGAAGATTTTACTTTTAAACTATATCCTATAATATGTATTTGTTTTATTTTAATGAGAATCAGAGAAAAAGAGAGTCCAGAGCCCTGCTCAGCCCTGGCTTTTAATGGTATAGGGAATTGAACCTGGGACTTTGGAGCCCAGTGCTCTGCCACTCTCTCATTCCTTTCTTTGTCATTAAGAAGGAAGAGGGTATTAGCTGTTGGTCAGCAGCATCGTGTAAAGTGCAACTGTATTAATCACTGCAGCCTATGAGACGGTATTCCTGTTTCACATGTTAGGAAATGCAGGCATAAGACCCAAGGTGACTGAGCTGAGATGCAGCCTTAAACAGGATGATTCTGAGACCCGAAGCTCTCTCCACTCGGGCCCTAACAGTGTCCAAGTCTACTTTGATTTCAGAACTTGACTTTTGCTTGGAATTTTCCAGACATCTTTTGTTTTCTTTTCCAAATCTCTTTATTGGAGAAATAATGGTTTATAGGGCAGTTTGCTGACACATGGGCACAGTTTCTTATTTTCCTGTGATAGATGTCTGCAAACACTCCCCCCACCAACTTAAGTCTTCCCTCACGGGGTCCCCTTGTGCCCTCTACCTCTTGCCCCTCAGATCCTGTGCTTTGCCGCAATATACCTCACCCAGTCTGAGTCTCGCCCCACGCTGTCTCCTTTCTGTCCTTGTTTCTTACTCCGGCCCCATTTCTCTCTCTCTCTCTTTCTCTCCCCTCTCTCTGCCTTCAGGGTTACTGCTGGGGCTCAGTGCCTACACTACAAATCCACTGCTTCTGGGGGCCATTTTTCCCATTTTGTTGCCCTTGTTATCATTATTATTGTTATTGTTGCCATTGATGTTGTTGCTGTTGGATAGGACAGAAAGAAATTGAGAGAGGAGGGGAGACAGAGGAGGAGAGACAGATAGACACCTGCAGACCTGCTTCACCACTTGTGAAATGACCCTCCTGCAGGTGGGGAGCCAGAGGCTCGAACCGGAATCCTTATGCCCCTTGCATTTTGCACCACTTGCGCTTTAGCTGCTGTGCTACTGCCAGACCCCCATCCCACCCTCTTTCTCTATAGAATATGACTCCTTTTGTAATAACAATAGCTGACAGTCTGATTTATTGTTGTTGTTCATTGTTCTGAGTCAATCAGCCATGCATTAAACTGTCCTCATTTCAATTTTTGGTTTCTGTTCTGCTCATTCTTCACATGATTGTGTGTTTTGTAGAGTGTGTGTGTGTGTGTGTGTGTGCGTGTGTGTGTGTGTGTGTGTGTGTGTGTGCCACTCTGGTGAAGACACCATGGAGTCCCTTCAGTTTAAGGGTCTCCTTGCACACACTGCACTCATGGAAGCAGCCCCAGACCCAGCCCTGAATGTGTTGCAAAAGTCTTGCTTTGTTTTTATGATGGTGGAGTTGTCAGTAGCTATATTTTAGCCCCATGGCAACTTCTGGTCAGATCCACTTAGAGATTTCATCCAGACACTCCACGTTGCAGCCCGAGTGTGAGACTCTTGGGCTAAATCAACTGTAAGCAGGTATATCTAGCTGGGTGCGCAGTACAAGGAAGGGGTAGTGGGTGGGTGGAGGCGTGAGGCCATTTAAGATTTTTTATGAGTAAGAGAGACCAGAGCACTGCTTACTTTGGCATATGTGGTATTGAAGTCCTATGATCTCCCACTGGGATGTCTCTTCAGTTCTCTTGTTCTTTCCCTGGAGTTGGCTTAGCCAGTAAGATAGGCTCTCAGTCCAAGGACCCAGCAGATATCTCAACATTGGGGTTCAAGCAGTATACCCTTAGGGGTTGACTGGGGGTGCTCTCAGGCCCGATAATCAGCTGTCTTCAAGTGTTTTATTCTCTGTCTTCCTACAAGAATTTTGGGGAGAGGGGCTGTGTTGTGTTGCACCCAGTTTAGCGCACACTCTAGCATGTACAAGGACCTGAGTTTGAGCCTGGTCCCTGCCTGCAGAGGGTAAGCTTCAGGAGTAGAGAAGCAGATCTGCAGGTGTCCCTCTCAATTTCTCTCTGTTCTATCAAATAAAAGAAAAAGGGGGGATGGGATGAGGATGGCCAATGAGAGCTGTGGATTCATCATGCAGACACCAAGCACCAGAAATCACCATGGCAGCAATGAAATAAATAAATAAATAGAATTAAGGTGGAGGGAACACATTTTTAAGTTGACACATAGAATTCTGTCATTAGGGCTCAGCAGTTGAAGTGCACATAGTGCGAAGCACAAGGATGACACAAGGATCCCCTGAAAAGAAGGTGAAATGACGGGACAGTTTTTTAGTTTGTTAGGTTGTTGTTTTTATTTTTTATTTATAAAAAGGAAACATTGACAAAACCATAGGATAAGAGGGGTACAACTTCGCACAGTTCCCACAACCAGACCTCTGTATCTCATCCCCTCCCCTGATAGCTTTCCTATTCTTTACCCCTCTGGGAGTATGGACCCAGGGTCATTGTGGGATGCAGAAGGTGGAAGGTCTGGCTTCTGTAATTGCTTCCCTGCTGAACATGGGTGTTGATAGTTTGATCCATACTCCCAATCTGTCTCTCTCTTTCCCTAGTGGGGAAGGGCTCTGGGGAAGCAGAGCTCTAAGGCATATTGATGGGGTTGTCTGTCCAGGGAAGTCTGGTTGGCATCATGTTAGCATCTGGAACCTGGTGGCTGAAAAGAGAGTTAACATACAAAACCAAACAAATTGTTGAACAATCATGGACCTAAAGGCTGGAATAGTGCAGATGAAGTGTTGGAGGGGTCCTCCATTTTGTAAATAACTAGAAGGCATATTTTAGTTATAGTTATATTTCAGTTCTTAGCAACATCGCCCCGCCAGATATTCGTCGGGATGCGGCATCATCTAAGTTCATTTCCCACGTCTACGCTCGACCGGACCTGCCAATATACGCGGATATCTTCGCCCGCCCTGTCCAACGCTTGACGTCTCGTCACCCAATCTTGTCCCCTACGCCTACACTGAACTTCTCTGTTCCAGTCTCTTGGAAACAGAGTTGGCAGTCAGCTGAAGAAGCTGTTTGTTCTGGTCAAGAACAAACACCTCATCACAGACCCCTGCAAGCATCAACCCGGCTTTGACCTAGCACGTTATGACTGGGCCCTCCTCAATCGCTATCGAACAGGCCTGGCCGGTGCACTGCTATGTTCCATCGCTGGGGGGCCAGAGATGACCCGAACTGCCCCTGAGGCTCCAGACAGACTATGACCCACATAGTCAACGACTGCCACCTCTCCAGATTCAAAGGAGGTCTCGAAACTTGACATCAGGCTCAACCTGACGCTGTTGACTGGCTACGGAAGAAGGGCAAACGCTAGAAGAAGAAGAAGTTATATTTCAAAGGGCCTATAGCTATGCTACTGGCTTTTTTGTTTGTTTGTTTTTGCCTGAGCCTAAAATCTGATATTCAGGTGGATCCTAATTATTGTCTGGGGAGATGATGTCATGGCTGGGAAAAGGACCAGAAAGCTGGGTCAGGGAAGAGAGTAGCTCCCTAATATGGGAAAGGAGAATAAATTTTGTTGACTGTAAACCCCATCGATTTGATTTGGTCTGGGGCCCATAATTAGCTTAGGAGCCTGTGTGACCTCTGCATCCCTGTAGATCTGAGCTCACATTCTGTGGTCATGAGCAGGAACATTCCAAGCTGCCCCAGTATCGACCCATCTTCCTCAGGTGTAGAATAGAGTATATTGTCCAGCCTCCCTTCGGAGGATGGAACATTCTCTACCATTGTTGATCCAAGTTGAGGGCAAAGTCCTATAGGGGCCCACATAGGGGTCTATTTTGTTGTTCCTGATAGAGATGACTGGTAACAATGGAGAGAGGGATTTATTCAAGGTCTATGCCCATTAAGTCTGTTTGAGAATCTCAGGACTCCCCGATTAGGGCCCCAGCTGATGGGGCCAGAGCACTGTTCAGCCCTGGTTATTGGTGGTGTGGGGGATTGAACCTGGGATTTTGGAGCCTCAGACATGGGAGTCTCTTTGCATGGCCATTATGCTATCTACCCTCTGCCCGATTACTGTTTTTGTTGTCACTACTGCTGTTGTTGTTGGATAAGACAACACTTGGTTGAGCACACATATTACAATGTGCAAGGACCTGGGTTCGAGTCCCCGGCCCCTACCTGCAGGGGGAAAGTTTTTAGAGTGGTGAAGCAGGGCTGCAGGTGTCTCTCTGTCTCTCTTCTTCTGTCTTCTCCTATCTCCATCTTCCCTCTTGATTTCTGGCTGTCTTTATCCAATAAATAAATAAAGTTAATAATTTTTTAAATTTATTTATTGTATAGAGCCAGAGAAATCAAGAGGAAAGGAGGAGACAGAGATGGAGAGAGAAAGAGAGACACCTGCAACCCTGTTTCACTGCTCCTGAAGCTTCCCCCCTGTAGGTGGGGCCTGGGGGCTTGAACCTGGGTCCTTGCGCACGGTAACTGCATGTGCTCTCTACAGGATACACCGCCACCCAGCCCAAAAGTGTAGCTTTTCTGAAGCGACCATGTGTCTGGTTCTTTTAGGAGGTGGTTGCTGTGGAAGCATTTGGAGGAAGGAAGTGAGGGAATCAGGCTGGGGCTGGGGGTGGGTGGTGATTGCTGTTGTGCAGATGTGGCGTGGTATGGCGTGATAAAGAGAGACCGACTCCCAGTTCTTAATCAGCAGCATGTGAAGACCTGGGAGCAGGTAGGAGAGTAGGAGAAGCAGGGATTCGACAGTGGGATTTCTGGCTCAAGCAACAGCATAGGTGGCCTGTCACTCAGGAGTGAGGTGGGCTGCAGCGAAGCCTGCTGCCAAGTGCAAGAATAATCTACATGCCTTATCAGGGTCACCGGTCCGTACAAACATTGACTTTCGCCCACAGGTTTCTGCTAAATTCATTAAGGAGAATGTTGTGTGAAGGGGCAGGAGACAAGTTGCTGAAGCAGCACTTGGCAGCTTCTGCCCGTGCCCTCCAAAGGCACGGAGGCTTCCTCCGGGTGTGTTTGGCACTCACACCAGGAAAATGTTCTGGAAAGAGATGCCACCATGCCAGAGCTGTGCATCTGACAAGAAAGACATTTGTATGCTTGGAATGGGGTAGCTGCACCCCCCCCCAAACAAAATAACTCCCTTGGGTCCTGTTTCTATTGTTAGTTGTTTCATATACACTCTTATTTTTCTCCCAGGGTGAATGTAGCATAAACTCATTATAGAGAAAAAAAAAAAAAAAACTCCAGAGAAGAAGCAAAGAGGGGCCCTGCGTATAATTCCACTTGTGAAGACGGCCATTTCATGAGCATCTCACGGGGCTTCCATTCAGTCCTCTCTCAGTGCCAGTTTCACTCCTACATTCTGTCTCTTCAGAAAACCGTAATACAGTAAGACCGTAACATAAGTAGATTCACATTGTGGACATACCAAGAGTCTGTGTAGAGCATGTTGTGTATTTTATATTTTACAATCTGCAGGTCATTAATCCTCTTATAGCTCATTTAGATTCTTCCTTTCTCTCTCTGTTTCCCTTCCTTCCTTCCTTCCTTCCTCCCTTCCTTCCTTTCTCCTTCCCTCCCTCCCTTCCTCCCTCCCTTCCTGCCTTTTCTTCCTTTCTTCCTAGGAGAGAAAGCAGAGGGATAATTCACATATGCCAGAGTGGTGCTCTAGTTTTCTCTCTCCCTCTCCCTCTCCCTCTCCCTCTCCCTCTCCCTCTCCCTCTCCCTCTCCCTCTCCCTCTCTCTCCCTCTCTGTCTCTCTCTCTCTTCCCTCTATTTCTCATTAATAAATAAATCTTTGTGGGGAAAAGTTTTTTTTCAAGATCTATTAATCACAAGAGAGAGAATTTGAGGTTTGAGGGAGAGAATCCATAACTCTGCTTAGCTCTGGCAGAAAGTGGTGCTAAGGATTGAACCTGTGACATCTGGGGCCTTGAGCGGGTGAGTTGGTGCTTTAATCGGCTGACCTATCTCCCTGACCTCAAAACTTTAATTTTTTTAAGTGAAAAGAAATCTTAATCTGCACTATTTAATTTTTACAAATTCCAATCATTGGTCGGCTTACAGCACAGTTGTTGGCACATGGGTACCATTTTTTAAAAAATATATTTTATTTTTTGATTTATTTATAAAAAAGAATCATTGACAAAACCATAGGATAAGAGGGGTACAACTCCCCACAATTCCCACCACCAGATCTCCGTATTCCATTCCCTCCTGATAGCTTTCCTATAATGATGGCACTTAGAGGTGAAACGTGAGAAACAGGGACTTGAGAGGGAAAACACCAAGTGAAACTTGGACTGGGTGGGGGTATTGCACCAAAGCAAAGGACTCTGGGGGAAGAGAGGACCGTAAGGGGTGGGGAATGTGCTGGGGTCCTGGGGTGTGATGGTGGGAAAGGAAATCTTACACACTTTACAAGTGTTTTATTCCATGGTGCCATGTACTGACATATTTTGTGGAGTAAAAAGAACCTTCTGTGCAGCTTCTGAAGAAAAAAAAAAAAGCCATTTTCCTGTGTGTGAATCTGGGCACGATGCCCCAGTTCTCTCGGGGGAGGAAGCATTTGTTCTTCAGGGAATTCAAGAGAAGAAATGCTGGCCACCCTTTGCTTACATTTGGAGACAGTTGTCTTTGTTTTACATGCAACCCTCTCGGTTTGTGAAAGCTGGCTGGTGTTTCAAGAGTATGTTTGATATATAACAAAGCATGTTCTGTGACTATATTGAATAGACTTTTCAGAGATAAATATATGTGTGGTAGGAAACAGAGGGAGAGAGGGAGAGGCAGCACTTGCTCAAGTTGAAGGCAAACCTGGATTGACCCGGGACCAGCAGACATTCAACTTTTACCTGCTTTGCCAATGCACCTGACCTGGGTTTGAGCCTGGGGTCCACCACACTGGGGGAGGTCAATGCTGTGGTATCTTTCCCTCTCTCCCTTTTCTCTCTGAATGTCTCTCTCTCTATCTGAAAAGTCTGCCTGGAGCTTTCCACTTTAGGGTAAGGAAGCAACTTTCTGGGTTTTTATTGACATTACATTGGCTCACAACACTTTGACTTGGGAGTACAAGTTCACACCTGTTAAATGTGTGTTAACACTGCACCCACCACCGTCCACACCCACCACCATATCAGCATTCTTCCTCCACACCAGCTGATGGGCCAGTCCACCCTTGTTCTGTCCCCCACTCTCCCTCTGAGAACCTCAATTCTACCATCAGAATGCAGGGTTGTGTTCTGGGTGGATTTTGTCAATTCTTTGCTTCATATCCCAAAAACATGTGAGATCATCCAGTACTGGCCTTTGTCCTTTTGACAGAGAGAGAGAGAGAGAGAGAGAGAGTGTGTGTGTGTGTGTGTGTGTGTGTGTGTTGGATAGAGATAGAGATAGCGAAACATCTAGAAGAAAGGGGGGAGGTAGAAAGGGAGAGAGAGTGACACCTGCAGCACTATTTCTCTGCTCCAGAAGCATCCTCCCTGCAGCTGAGGACAGGGGGGTTGAACCTGTGTTCTTGGGAATGATAGCATGTGCAATCAACTAGATGCACCACTGCCCAGCCCCACACCGCCTCTTGACTCAGTCCTGTCACTTCCTCTCCCTGCTTGGCTATTTCAGGCTGTCAGGTGTTGGGTGAATGAACCATGCAAACAAGGCTTGATGGCACGTTTACTGGTCTGGTCTGGAGGTAAGAGTCCGATGAGGAGGAACAGAGAATGGAATTCTCTGTGCATGTGTCTGCATTTTTCCTCTCCTCCACGGGCAGTTAAGTCCTTCCAGCATGGCCACAGCTACAGAATTAGGAAGTGACAGAAATGGGTTTCAACTGGGCAGCTTGAGTGCAGAGAACACACTCGATACTTGTGTTCACCTGTCAAGCCACAGCTTCTGCTTTGAGACTCACTCAGCTCAGCCTGTTCTGTGAGACTCCCTGCATTTCCAGGCTACAATCCCTGTCTTGGGTCTCCCTGTGCTTAAAAATATCTCCAAAGTGCTTTCCCAACCACCCTGTAACCTCGGCTACCTGCTAGCCCCCTTGGCGTAACTGTATGCGCCTAGGAAGGGGAGGCTGGAGCCTGCCACCGTGGGATCCCAGAGCCTATGTGTCAGGCACCGGTTGTGTCTGGTCCTGACACTTGGCTGAAATTGAGGACATGCACCAGCCAATTCCTTCCACAAAGCATCTTTTGACACCAGCTTCCTGAGTGAAGTGGACACATATGGGGAGTTTATGAGAGAGAGACAGAGATATTGAGCTGGGTTTGGTGAACTTGACTGAGGTGTGCTTCTGCTAATGGACTGTGAGCACAGAAAATTGCTTTCTTTCTTTGCTTTTTTCTTTTTTGCCTCCAGGGTTGTCTCTGGGGCTCAGTGCCTACACTAAGAATCCACTGCTCCTGGAGGCCATTTCTTCCCATTTTTGTTACCCTTGTTGTTGTTATTATTGCTATTGCTGTTGATGTTGTTGGATAGGACAGAGAGAAAATGGAGAAAGGAGGGGAAGACAAGGGAAGAGAAAGACAGACACCTGCAGACCTACTTTGCCGCTTGTGAAGTGACTTCCCCTCTGAAGGAAGGGAGCCAGGGGCTCGAACCGGGATCCTTACACAAGTCCTTGTGCTTCACGCCATGTGCACTTAACCCACTACACTAGCGCCAGGCCCCCAAGAATTGCTTTCTTTCCTGTGACTGCAGATTGAACCCTTGCCCCAAGACAGCCTTTCTGTAAGGGCTGTATATTTGATAAGATAGAGGGTGTGGTAGAAATGGGTAAGGTTTGGGAAAACATGATTGCCTCTGGAAAAATAGATGTAGGTTCATGTCCGAGTGGCTGAAATGAACATGATTCCCTAATGAAGAGGTGATGCTTCATCATTTTTTTAAAGAGTTCTGCTTATTAATGACAGTGAGCCAGATCATTGCTGTCAAACTCAGAGCTCGTGCCTTATTTATTTGTTTGTTTGTTTATAAAATGGACAAGACCAGCCTATGCTTTTAATTTCAAAACTCCAGCTACTGCACCACCTCCCAAGCTGTCTCCCTCCCCTCCCTGACCCCTACCTTCTCTCTTTTTTTGCCATTTTTGGATGGAAATTGGTACTTAGACTAAGAATTTGCTGTTCCTGGGTGCTGGGCGGTGGCACAGCGGGTTAAGCGCACATGATGTGAAGTGTGAGGATCCCGGTTCAAGCCCCCGGCTCCCCACCTGCAAGGGGGGGTTGCTTCACAAGCAGTGAAGCAGGTCTGCAGCTGTCTGTCTTTCTCTCCCCCTCCTCTCTCGATTTCTCTCTGTCCTATCCAACAACAATAGCAGGTGGGGTCCAGGGGCTTGAACCCAGGTCTTTGGGCATTGTAATGTGTGCACTCAACCAGGTTCTCTGCCTCCCTCCCTTCTTCATTTTTGACTCCATCTTTCCATTGGCATTAATGGAACATACCCTTCTAAACCCTAAGTCAGAAACCAACTAAAGTTGGACACGACTAGGAAAGTTTAGAAAAACTGAGGGGGGTGGAACAGAGAGAGAGAGACTCACTGGGTAGGACATGTGTCTTGTCATGTGCACAGGCTGGGTTTGTGACCCAGCACCACACAGAAGGTGCCACAGCACTAGAGGCAGACACAGTGCTGTGTGCTGTGTCTCTCTCCCTCCCTCTCTCTACCTCTCACTCTCTCTGTTCTCAACAGTCTGAATGAAAAACATCCGCCCTGGAGTCGTGAAGATTATTTGCAAAGCCTGTTAACACACATACACACACCTGCCACACACAGAATAATGAGAAATAGAGGGATTGAGAGGTAGCAGATAGAGTGCACACCTTGCTGTGTATGTGCATGCGTGTGAGGCCTTGGATTTGACGCTTGGCATCACATGGGAGCATCAGGGCTGCAACAAGAGAGTTCCATGGTGGAGGGATGGCTTGGTGTATCTCCTTCTCTCTCCTCTGTCTATCTCCCCATCTAAGTATGTAGAATTTTTTTTTTAAAAAAAAAAGTAAAACAATTGAATATTTTCCTTTCCTTTTTTTTTTTTTAATCAAACATAGTGGTGAAATACTGCTGCCCTGTCTCTCTCGCCCTGCATTTCCCCTCTGTCCTATCAAATCAAAAAAAAAAAGGAAAAGGGAGGGGAAAGCCGGCCACCTGGAGCAGTGGATGTCTTGTGCAAGCACCAAGCCCCAGCAATAACCCTGCTAGTGGTAACTACCACCACCCTCACTGTCGTCACCACCATCCACCTCAGGGGAGCGGCTGTGGCGAGCAAACAGCTAGAATATGAAACAATAACACACATATGCACATACACAGCAAGGTGTGCACTCTACCTGCTATCTCTCAATCCCTCTATTTCTCATTATTCTGTGTGTGTGTGTGTGTGTGTGCGCGCGCGCGTGTGTGTGTGTGTGTGTGTGTGTGTGTGTGTGAGTGAAATAGGCTTTGCAAATCTTCACGACTCCAGGGCGGATGTTTTTCATTCAGACTGTCAGGGGAACAGAGAGAGTGAGAGACAGAGAGAGACACAGCACACAGCACTATGCTAAAATAGATAGCATAGTGGTTATGCAAAAAAAAAAAACCTCTCATGCCTGAGGCTCCAAAGTCCTGGGTTCACTTCCCTGCACCGAAAGAAAGAAAGAAAGAAAGAAAGAAAGAAAGAAAGAAAGAAAGAAAGAAAGAAAGAAAGAAAGGAAGAAAGAAAGGAAGAAAGGAAGAAAGAAAGAAAGAAAGGAAGAAAGGAAGAAAGAAAGAAAGGAAGAAAGAAAGAAAGAAAGAAAGGAAGAAAGGAAGAAAGAAAGAAAGAAAGAAAGAAAGGAAGAAAGGAAGAAAGGAAGAAAGAAAGAGACTCTTAGATGAGCAGAGTCTGAAAGGAGGCACAGCAAGCTGTTTGCTCGCCACAGCCGCTCCCCTGAGGTGGATGTTGACGATGACAGTGAGGGTGGTGGTAGTTATCACTAGCAGGGTTATTGCTGGGGCTTGGTGCTTGCACAAGACATCCACTGCTCCAGTTGGCCGGCTTTCCCCTTTTCCGGTTTTTTGTTTTTTGTTTTTTTTTGATTTGATAGGACAGAGGGGAAATGCGGGGCGAGAGAGACAGGGCAGCAGTATTTCACCACTCAGAAAGTTTCCCACATACGGAGTGAAGGGGGGGGGGGGAGTTTGAGCCTGAGTCATTGCACATGATAATATATGTGCTCATCTGGGTGTGTCACTGTCTGGCCTCTGGTTTGATTTGATTTGATTTGATTTGATTTGATGTGATTGCCACCAGATTTTGTACTGAGGCCTGGTGCCTGCACGATGAATCCACACCACTCCCAGTGGCCATTTTCTTTTTTTGTTTGTTATTTACTTGATAGAACAGAGAGAGCTTGTGGGGGGCGGGGGCATAGAGTGGGAAAGGCACCTACAGTTCTTGCTTCATTGCTACTAAAGCCTCCTCCCTGCAGGTGGAGAGTGATGGCTTGAACCTGGGTCTTTGCACATGGCAATGTGTGCTTAACCAGGTGCACCACTGCCCAGTACCTGGTTACTATTTAATGAGAGAGAAATAAAGAGAAAAAGAGAGACCAGAGCACTGCTTAGTTCTGGCTTACTGCAGTTGGGGGGGGGGGGGCGTTGTTAAACCAGGGACATCTGGAGCCTCAGCATGAAATGAAAGTCAGGTGCACAGGCCTGCAACTCCTGTTATATGCCTCATGTGCATTGTGCTGAAGCCTTTTAAAAAAATATGTTTATTTCCTTTTGTTGCCCTTGTTTATTGTTGTGTGTTTTAGTTATTGTTGTTGTTATTGATGTCATCATTGTTGGATAGGACAGACAGAAATGGAGAGAGGAGGAGAAGACAGAGAGGGGGAGAGAAAGACAGACACCTGCAGACCTGCTTCACCACCTGTGAAGCAACTCCCCTGCAGGTGGGGAGCCGGGAGCTCGAACCGGGATCCTCACACTGGTTCTTGCACTTTGCGCCATGTGCGCTTAACCTGCTGCACTCCTGTGCTGAAGCCTTTGCTCTCTGAGCTCACTGAACCTTACGCTCTTGCTCTGTTCTTTCCCTCTCCCCCCACCCCCCACTTCACCCTGGGGGAGTGAAAGCTGTGAAGCGCTGGAATCTGCTTTCCTGGGTGGCATTTCATTTCTCTTCTCTGCGTGTCGGCACTGTCTGCAGTGAACGTGTGTCATTAGCAACAGTGTGTTATGTATATTATACATGATGTCAAGTATGAAAGGCTGTTGGAGAAAGAGTGGAGCGACTGCTGAGGAGAAAATGCTGCCCCAGATACTGGGGCTGCCCTGCCTCAGAAATTATGGGGTGCAGAACATCCTGGAAATCATGCACAGGGCTGAGCTGGAGCTTCTGCCCTGACAGCAGATCTTGATAAAGCACAGGCCCGACTGTCAGAGCTGTCCGCGAACACCTCAGCTCACTCATTGCTAAACTGCAGAGGAATCAGTGTTGGGCTCATGAGGTGACTCTCACCTCCAAGCGGTGGCCTGGGTCCTCTAATAAAAACACACAAGGCTGTGCCTGCTCCCACGTGTGGGGTTGGTTTCAAAGAAAACAAAGATAAGACAAAGTGGGTTTAGTAAAAGCCAGCCCTCTGCTTGATGGCTTCCTGGCAAAGGAACCACAGGAAGGAGGGTGTCTGTTAGCACCTCAGTCGGGACCTGAGGGCCTGTCTCTCAGGCCAGGGCATGTGGTCAAGGCTTATCTGGCTGAGGACGGGAAAAGGAGGCACCAGGTTCACCGATGCTGATTAAAGGCAGGCGCTACCTAAGCAACTTTCCCAGTGACCAAAACACAAAGGTATTGAAGTCTCATTGTTTCCCATTGGGTGACTGCTGCCCAGGGTCAGGGGTGAGGAGTTTTCATCACTTACAGGCGTCAAAAAGAAGATGGTGGTAGCAGAGAGGTAGCTTGGTAATGGAGCACAGGACTCAGGTGCTGAAGGTCCTGAGTTTCACCCTCAGCTCTGTGTTGTTGCGGGTGCCTTAGCCTTGCTCTCTGACTCTTATCTTCATGCTCCTGTGTTCTAAAGTTACTTACAAACGGCGCCCAGTAGAACACACATATTGCCAATTGTGTGCAGAAACCCAGCTCAGACCTCCCCCCACCCCCGTCCCCATTTTCAGGGAGGGAGCTTCATAGGCAAAGTAGCAGTGCTGCAGGTTTCTCTCCTCTCACTCTGTGTCTCTCACCTCTATAAAAATAGTGAAAGAAAGGAAGGGGAAAGTGGCCTCTGGGAATGGTGGTAGCACTGAGTCTCAGTGATAACCCTGTTTGTAATAGTAATAATAATAATAGTAATAATATATTTATTAAAGATGCTGAGATTTGGGGTAATAGCCTGAAATTCACGACAGGTGTTTATCTTCAGTGTCTGAATTATCCTCAACCCCCCCCCAGCCCATAACTAGCTAGGATCCCCTGGGGTTTCAATATTTTTCAAACATTTCCTCTCACAGTTAAATTATTACATTGACCCCATTCACTGCTAGCGTTGCAGTAATTTCTGAAAAGAGTTCTCTCCTAGCTTTGGGCAAAAAAAGCTATAACTGCTTGCTGAACTCATAATGTCAAAATTAAATATTTTTTAAAGAAGAGGCCCCGATAGAGCCCCCTGAAAGAATAGTTTATTACAGAGCAGTGATTTATTCACATGGAGCCCTAATGACGCCTCCACGAAGGAAATGAAATCTGAGTGGTGGGTCTCCAAAGACTGAAAGAAATGTGTGTGGGGGGTGTAGTTTTCTATAGGACGCTTTTGTTCCTTGTAAATATTTTTCATAGCAAACATTGCCAGGTGTCCACAATTCCTTCTGCCCCAGGCTGCAGAGCAATGGGAAGTCTGCATTTCAGCCCTTCGTGTGAAGGGGGAAAGGCATCATTTTTGCAATGTTTTGCGCTAGGAGAACAGGTTTTTTCTCCCCACTAAGTGCTCTGCCTTTATTCCCCTCAGGGAGCTCGTTATACTCCCAGGTCTGCAGCCTAGGCCCACACCTCCCACCAAAGGACCCTAGCTCCTCCCTAAGACCAAGTGCTTGGTTTCAACATGAAGCTGTTGGCCAGATGTTTCTAGGCAAGTCTGGATGATACAGGGTACTTAATGTGTGGTAATGCTTTATGCCGTATCTCACGCCGCTATAACCAGCACCACACACAGGAAAGCTAATGAAAAGCAGAAATGTATTTCTCACAGTTCCCAGGTCTGGATAAGAGAATCCTCTTCCTGGTTTCAGACGACTTACATCCTCATGTGGCAGAAGGAGGAATCAGACTCTTCCTGGTGACTATTGTGAGGACACTAATCCCAGCATGAGGGCTCCACTGACATGACCTCACTGAATCCTGTTTGGGGTCCCAAAGACCCCAACTTCCCACAGAGGGTTGGGGGGAGAGTGTTTCATTATATGAGTGGGAGCAGTGAGGAAAGAGGGCGGGACACTCAGCCCCTAACAGAGATTGTTTATAGGGAAAAGGCGCTGTATCATATCATATGCACTTGACTGGAGAGGCCATACTGGTTATGCAAAAGACTTGTTTCTGGGGCCAGGCAGTAGAGCACGTTACCATGCCGCAGGGATCCAGGTTGAAGCCCGTGGCCTCCACCTTTAGGGAGAAGGCTTCATGAGTGGTGAAGCAAGTCTACAAGTGTCTGTCTTTCGCTCTCCCTCTCAACCTCACCATTCCCTCTTAATTTCTTCTCAGTTGCCAATAAAACAAAGAAAATATGTTGAACTGGAGAGGCCACTATGCAAATTTTAGGTTTTGGCTTCACCCCTCTCGGTACTTATATGTACTGCATGAAACGAGTGATAAACCATGAGATGTGTGTTTCTTTTTTTTTTTTTTTTTTTGCTTTTTTGTATTGATTGACTGATATTCCCTTTTGTTGCCCTTGTTGTTTTTATTGTTGTAGTTATTATTGATGTCGTTGTTGTTGGATAGGACAGAGAGAAATGGAGAGGGGAGGGGAAGACAGAGGGGGAGAGAAAGACAGACACCTGCAGACCTGCTTCACCTGTGAATCGCCTGTGAAGCGACTCTCCTGCAGGTGGTGTGCTTATTTCTTAAGTCATACCTGGTTTTGTCACTAGAATTTCATATGCCAGACCTGCCTCATTCAGATAACAGCGTACACCTAAATGAAGCCAGAAGGGATTGGAGAGACATTGGTACAGACCCCAGTCTTCTCTGAGGCTTTGAATGGCTTTGGCACTAGATTTTTCTTTTCTTTTAAGTTATCTTTATTTATTTGATAGAGACAGCCAGAAATCAAAAGGGAGAGGGCAATACAGAAAGGGAGAGAGACAGAGAGACATCTACAGCACTGCTACACCCCTTGTGAAGCTTGCCCTCTGCGGGTGGAGACTGGGGTCTCGAACCCAGGTCCTTGCGCACTGTATCATGTGACACTAGATTTTTCTTTTCGCACTTTATTGATTTATTTTTTTTCCAAAGCGTTGCTTAGCTTTGGCTTTTGAAGGTGCTGGGGATTGAACTTGTGACCTTTGGTGCCTCAGGCATGAAAGTCCTTTGCATAACCATTCTGCTGTCTCCCCATCCTGCACTGGGTCTCTAGGACCAAATCTAGAAAACCAGAGAGAAGCTAGGAGGTGAGGGGGCAGGTTGAGAAGATGGCAGGAGTGGCATCCCGGGTAGAGCAGCACAGACCATCCCCTGCTGGGTGAGTCAGCTACCCCCTCTGCAGAGGAAACACCCACTCCTGTCTGCAGTGTGATGCATTTAAAAAGCAGGCAGCTTTCCTTCCATTATCCAGATGCCCACCAAGATAAAGACACCACTTTCATCATCCTTCAGAATACCCTGGAGTTCATCCTTCTCACTCCATAGTGGAAAGAAAAGTGTCTCCGTCAGATGCATGTTGTGCTAAATGTTCTACTTAATAGACCCATTTCTTCCTAGTCTGGGGGAGGGTAGTTGAGCTCCAGAGAACATAATTGCAGGTGCTTGCTTTTAAGAAGTTGCACAATTTTAAAAAGTTAAGAATCCCTGAAACTGGGGCACTTAACTTGAGATAAGGAAACCAAATGATTTTTTTTTTTCCCTGTTTGATGACGGTAAAGTCGGGAATAAGGACAACATTTATCTCGACAGCGATGCTATACTAGCTAAATGACTGTAAGCAGGCAAAGGACCTGGGGAAGCTTAAAACACGGGGCCGGGTGCCCTTCGAGTCAGTATCTCTATCTGGGAAATGAAATTTCTAAAATTCCTCTCCAGAGGCTGCTGACGGCTTCTGATTCCCATGAGGCCTTTTGTTACCTTCTTAGTACTGAAGTCACTGATTTACTCGGATGCAGATGAGTTGAAGAAGCCGTTATGCCTCACACCTCAGGGTTCAGCTTTTATAGTCAGGATCGCAATGACTTAATTCTGACTTGGACATTACTCATTGGTAGAGAGTTTGCAAATGCCCCCTTACTTCAGAAGTCACCTGGAAATAGTCCAATCATTGCTGTATACGTGATGTCACAATCTCGTGTGAAAAGTGCTTTGTCAGGCTTGTGACACAAGGCTATAGTGCCTGCCCCACAGTCCTTGTCTGTGTCTCTCTTGTTCTACCTAAAAAAATAAATAAATAAATAAATTAAAAAGTTGGCCTGGCCTGGCCAGGCAGTGGCACACTAGGTCGAGTGCAATGTTATGTGCAGTGACCTAGATTCAAGCCCCAGCCCCTTCCCACCTGCAGGGGGGAAGCTGTGCCTGCCAGCAGTGAAGCAGGACTTCAGCATTTTCTGCCTGTCTCTCTCTCTCTCTCCCCTCCTCTTTTGATTTCTCACTTTCCCCGCCTAATCAATAATAAAGAAAATTTTTTAGAAGTTATTTTAGAGCAGCGAAGCCCTTGACAGACCTCCACACCCCCAAACAGATGCTTTAGCAGTAGAAGTCTGTCTTGCATGAACCAGGCTCTGGGTGTAATTCCCAGCACTACATAAAATGTCAGCGTGGTACACTCACTCTACCAATAAACAAAAAAATTGGTGTGTGTGTGGGGGGGGGGCAGCATGATGGTTATACAAGAAGACTTTCATGCCTGAGACTATGAGGATCCAGGTTCAATCCCCCACACCACTGTAAGATAAAGTTGAACTGAGCTCTTGTCTCTGTATATTTTCCCCCTCCGTATCCCTCTGGTACACCTGGCTGAACACACATGTTGCAATGTACAGGGACCCAGGTTTGAGGCCTCAGTCCCTACCTGCTAGGGGAAAGCTCTGTGAGTGGTGAAGCAGGGCTGCAGGTGTCTCTCGTCTCTCTTTCCTCTCTGTCTCCCTCTTCCCTCTTGATTTCTGGCTGTCTCTATCCAGTAAATAAAGATTTTAAAAAAATATAAAAGATTTAAAAAAAAACATGCTTTTCTGCTAACCAAGCTGGGGGAGGGAGCATAATAAACCTAAAAACAGCAAATTCCAAAAAATAATTTTAATGAGGTCCAGAAGGTGGCATAATGGCTAGCGCATCAGATTTGGCCAGCGTGAGGTTCCAGCTTTGATCTCTGGTGTCACATATAGCAGAGTGATGTCCTGGTCCTTGCATAGCTCTCTCGTATTAGTAAATAAGTAAATATTTTTAACATTAGGGGAAAAAAAATCACAAAATGACTGAGGAAATGGCTCAGCTCGTGGGCTTTCCTGCTTGAGGCTCCTGGTTCAGTCTTTGGCATTGTGCTGCCTGCCTGGCCCAGTCAGTAGGGCAGAGAGACTTAATCTCAATTTCTGGCATCACATGTACCGGAGTAATGCTCTCTGGCTTCTCGGTGTGTGTCTTATCTTGGTCTCTCACTCGCCTCTCATGAATCTATCTTATATGAAAGAGATAGAAACTTTAAAACATTAGCTAGTCTGTGCTTGGTTCCTGAATCCCCTAATTTTAAACAAATTCTCATGTTTGTTCAAGACTTCTGTCTTGGGTGATCTTGGATTTTTCTTTTATGTCCTTTCACCCCTCAATTAATTTCTCTCTCTCACTCTCTCTCATACACACACATTTATTCTTTAATAAGAAAGAAGAGAGGATGAACACTGGTACATGTGCTGCCTGGGATTGAACTTGGGACCTCCTGCTTGAGAGTCCAGTGCTCCACCCACTGTGCCATGTCCTGGACCACCCCTTCAGTTCATTTCCACCCTGCAAATAAGGTGTGGTCAGATCTTCCACCCTCCACAGAAGTTTTCTGGCTTCCACCCATCTTTGTCATCTGCAGGTGACTTAAAGTGGGGAGTTTACTTGACTTGATTATGTAGTGTGGCTCTTGTTCTTGGATGCCTCTTCCAATAATTTCCTCTGGACCAGTGCTGATACTCCTAGAGGCAGAAACTTTGGTCTAACTCTCCCCACTGTTGCTCTTTGCAGTATTTGGAAAGTAATAAATAATGAGGCTGTGATCAGTTCCACAATAAATATGCAAATAATCCGGAAATCCTGCCCTACCTGCCCTTTGTGTTACTAAATCAACGTTTACTTTCACGTGGGTTTCTGTCAACATTTAGCAAAGATTTAAGAGGAAAGAAATATAAATTCTGGCCACTTGACCGCATATTTTAAACACCTTTCTTTAAGCATTTGCTTTACTTTGGTAGGTCCATAAAACTGTGTCCACAGACAGGCTTTTGACAGAGGTGAAGTTCAGTCGACCTTGCCTCTTCACATAGCTAGCAAGTCTCTCGCACTACACCCCTCACTTGCTAAGGTACTGACTCTGAGCCCCAGTTTCAAGGTGTTTGGATGGGAATATATATATATATATATATCCCATAACTTCTTTATCTACTCATCTGTGGACAAGCATGTAAATAGCTAACATGATATACTTTCTCTGATGGGATGGGACCAAGATTCCAGACATTATCTAAAGACTTGTTTGTCTCATATGAGATAGAATTCCACACAAGAGAGAAACTAGTGCACCGCTCTGTATAAGTGACACTAGGATTGAACTGGGAGACTCACATTCAAGCCCTGTGCTGTAACTGCGGAGCTGTGTCCCCTGTCAGCAGTGCTAGAATGAACTAGATGAAGTCTCTCTTATCCATCTGACCAGTAACCATCATTTTACTTACCTAGTTTTGTGCTACCCCTCCCAGCTCATCTCCAGACAAGTAATGGGAAGGCCTTGGACAACAGCATCTGTGCAAGATAAAGGGCCTCTGTGCCCTCCTGGGGCAGATGTTACCCTGAAAGGCTGAGTTTCAGGGGGCCCTTGTGTGTAAGCTAGACTGAGGACACCCACAGAGGCCAGTGAAGATGACTTCCCCACCCAGTGATCCTTCTTGGCAATTTTCTAGTGGTTGTCTGTCTGGAGAAAGAACCATGCCAAAGTAGAAGCATTATTCTATTAGTGACTTATAAGATTATAAGATAATAGGGATGTAATTCCACACCAATCTCACCATCAAATTTCTCTGACCCCTCCTTCAGTGGTAGCCGCCATAGTTCTCCCAGGGTCATAGCTATGGTTTGACGATATATATATATTTTTTCTTTTTCTTTCTTTTTTTCTTTCTTTTTTTCTTTATTATTGGATAGAGACAGAGAGAAACTGAGAGGGAAGGGGGAGATAGAGAGGGAGAGAGACAGAGAGACACCTGCAGCCCTGCGTCACCACTCAACACATGCGAACCTTTATTAGAAGGAGATTTATTAACATGAGAGTGAGAATTAGAGGATCACTCGAACACTTGTGATCCTAATCTTGGGATTAACACAAGAGTTTTCTGCTGTTATTACCTTGTCTGCATGGTCACTTAGCACAAAATACTCCAGTGTAGACAGGAGTCTGTTTAAGTTAGCTTTTTACCTTGGGAATAGGTAGTCATCATGGATGCGTCTATTCTGGGATCTGCTGTCAAGGGGGAGGCTATTAAGAAACATAAAATTCTCACCAGGCAGCCAGGGAAATAGCTCAGCCTCATGCCTGAGGTTGTCGGTTTGATCCCTGGTTTACCATGTACCAAAGTGATGCTCCGGCTTGTCACTCCCTCCTTCTCTCTGTACTAACAGGAAACCCTCTCTCTCATATGTAGTAAATAAAACAAAACCTTTACAAAATAAATATTTTTAACAAAGGCAACACCACCAGTAGTGTTAACTGGCATAAGAAATGCTAGAAGAGGGGGCTGAGTGGTAGCATAGTGGGTTAAGCACACATGGCACGAAGCGGAAGGACCAGTGTAAGGATCTGGTTTGAGCCCCGCAGCTCGCCACCTGCAGGGGCATCGCTTCACAAGCAGTGAAGCAGGTTTGCAGGTATCTTATCTTTCTCTCCCCCTCTGTCTTCCTCTACTCTCTCGATTTCTCTCTGTCCTACCCAATAACAACAACAGCAATAACAATAACAACAAGGGCAACAAAATGGGAAAAATGGCCTCCAGGAGTAGTGCAGGCACTGAGCCCCAGCGATAATCCTGGAGGCAAAAAAGAGAAAAAGAAAGAAAGAAAGGAAGGAAGGAAAGAAGGAAGGAAGAAAGAAAGAAAGAAAGAAAGAGAAAGAAAGAACGAAAGGAATTCGAGAAGTAGAATTGGCCATCAGAGCTGAGCGCTGTACAGATGTGAGGGTGGCTAGACGAGTTGCATAGAACCAAGCACCCTGACAGAATTGCATGAATGAGGCAGTACACTTACCCTTTGAGATAGCAGTCAGCACTGCTAGGGTACGTCCCCTAGAAGTCAGCAAGAAAAAGGTGAAATGAGAAAAATAAGCAAATAGACACTAATGAGGATGCCCAATTAACCACAAAACATATGGCAAAGTGCTCAAATTAGACTTCAAGGAAATGCTAATTAAAACCACCATGTACTCATACCAGAATGGTTCAGATGAGCATTGGCAAGAACTGGAAAGGAACTGGGACTCAGAAACACTGCCGAGGGCAAGGTAAATTGGTATACTTCCTCTTCATTGAAGCATAAACATCCTGTGAGTCACCCGTTCCACTCCTAAATATATGTGTCTAAGAGCAATGTATACATACATATGTTCACCAGAAGACATGCACCAGGATGTTTGTAGAAACACAACTCAAAATAGCCCCAATTTGGAAACCCAAATACTTGCCAGCTGCAGAATGTCCTCTTCATTCACACCTCCAGTGTCCTCAGCGGTCCAGCTGCTTGCTTGATCGACAAGTAGAATTTTCATGGACTCTCTTACAGGCCTTCTCATGAAGCTCCTTCAAGTCCCTTACAGCCACTTATTAATGAAGAGTGGAGGGGAAAAGGGGAAATTGCATGTCCTGGGGAGATCTTGTATTACCCACTGCTCTGTAGCAAGCGGACTGCAAATTAGTGGCTTAAACAGCCACCTTAGACATTGCTGGGCCCAGCTGGTGCTTCTATGGCTCATGAGCGAGCTGCACTAATGAGCTGGAACAAGTCATGGCGCTCCATCCATTTGGGAGTTTGACTGGGGCAGGAGTGTCCAAGTGCTCACTCAGTGTCTGGGAGGCTGAGGGTGGCTGGACTCCAAAGAGAGGTAACTTTCAGGGTTCATGACACCTGCGCTCAGAACTCAAACAACATCACTTCCGCCACGCTCTATAAGTGGTTAGAGCAAGTCTCAAGGTCATCCAGGATTCAAGGGGAAAGGAAATAGGCGCCACCACTGGGGAGATGTTTCCAGGAACAGGAAGTGACTTGTCTCAGGCAATAGGATGGAAGCAGGACAGTCTGGGTGGGGAACGTGAGTTGAAGTCTTCACTCCTGATGAAGACTACTTGGGTTATTCTCTCTCACTCTCGCTCACTATTATTTTTTATTGAGTGATTAATGGCATAGTTTACAGTAGTAGTCTTTTTTTTTTTTTTATCTTTCTCTCTCTCTCTCCATATATATGATATAAGATTTTGACCTCTTTTCCTTTATGTTGCCTATTCAGGGTGTGTTTGTGGCATTGTTGGTTCTGGCTCCATCTTGTCTGTCCTCAGTTTACCCTTGACCAATCTAAGAGGAAGTGCCTTCTTTTAGAGGGTTGACTTTAGATGTGGGCACATGACTTGTTGCTGATTTATGTGAGTGGGATATTTACCAGAGGACTTCTGGAGAGGATTCTCTCATTTTTAATTTAAAAATATATATATTTGTTTTTTCTTTTTTTAATTTTTATTTCTTTTTTATTTTTTTAAATATTTATTTTATTTATTTATTTATTCCCTTTTGTTGCCCTTATTGTTTTTTTGTTGTAGTTATTGTTGTTGTCGTTGTTGGATAGGACAGAGAGAAATGGAGAGAGGAGGGGAAGACAGAGAGGAGGAGAGAAAGACAGACACCTGCAGACCTGCTTCACCGCCTGTGAAGCGACTCCCCTGCAGGTGGGGAGCCGGGGTTCGAATCGGGATCCTTATGCCGGTCCTTGTGCTTTGCGCCACCTGCGCTTAACCCGCTGCGCTACAGCCCGACTCCCATATTTGTTTTTTCATTCATCCACTCACTCATTCATTCCCTTATTGGGTAGAGACAGCAAAACTGAAATGGAAGGGGGAAATAGAGATGAAGAAAATAAGACTCCTGCAGCACTGCGTCACCACTCGTGAAGCTTCCCTCATGCAGGTGGGAAGCAGGGACTTGAACCTGGGTCCTTGAGCACAGTAACATGTATGCTCAACTGAGTATGCCACCCTCTGGCCCCTGGAAAGGACCCTCTGTCCTCATGAAGACACACACAAGGCAAGAATCGCCCACTTTAATGTGTGGGAAGGTGATTCTGAAGAAGTTGACTTGATGGCAACCGAAGAGGGGGGTCATATTGTTTTTAAATTGCATTCCAAAGTCCCCATGCGGATCATCCCTGGAGTGGCCCTACCGTTAGAGCTCATGCTTTATGAGGCAATACATCCCGTTCATGTTAGAGCCCCCCATTTAGGATTTGCTGCTGCTGACATCCAGAAGCTTGACATCAACTGCTACAATATGTGTCACTGTATAGAGGGCCAGGGGACAGTATTGGGGTCCTGCAAAAAGACTTTCATGCCTGAGGCTCTGAAGTCCCAGGTTCAGTCCTGCACACCACTGCAAACCAGAACTGTGGAGATATATGCCCCTTCCTCCAACGAGCATCTAATGAGATATATGCCCCTTCCTCCAACGAGCATCTAATGAGACTGTCCCATATACCAGACTTGAGTCATTCTGCAGAACGTTTTGGCTCTGATTTTTCCCCATTTAAAGCTGCTCAGTCTACATAAGTAGTTTCTGATCCTTCAGGGAATTATACCAAAAGGTAAAAACCAGAAAAAAACAGCACATGCTTTAAGACCTCTGATACATATTCTTTAATGGCTTGCTAGAACATTTGTGACAATTAAGCCATCCCATCCCCATGCAGTTTAAGACATGGCACAGTATCTTGGGATGCCCTCATATTTTCCTTCAAATGTGTCTATAAAAAAATAATAATAATAATCAGAGTGAAATCCATTTGTCTAACACCTTTGGCATTAAAATGGGAGGGGACTTTGTCATAAGTACAAAAAAAGATGTAGGTACTGACTTCTCTGAGCAGATGACCTCTACAATGTGTCTTGGGACCTCACCTCTCCAGAGCCCTACCCTAACAGGGAAAGGTAGAGACAGTCGGTGCTAGAGTGCACATCTTACAATGTGCAAGGACCTGGGTTCAAGCCCCCAATCCCTCACCTGCAGGGGGAGAGGTTCATGAGGGGCAAAGCTCTCCCTCCCCTCTCAATTTCTCTCTACCTAATAATAACAATAAAGAATGAAAGATATTAAGAAGATATTAATGAAAGATATTAAGAAGAGAACACATAGCAAAATCAAGGTTTTCTTGTTTGTTTGCTTGTTTTTACATAGTGAAGAAAGCTAGTAAGTGTTGACACTACCAGGAATGACTTTTGGCTTTTCATTTTGAAAACAAGAGCTCCCAAATGAGAGATGACTGTGTGATTCTTCTGTTTCCTGAAAGGCTGTCCCAGTAATCCCTTGTGAATTTATTTCCTTCCCACCCCACCTCACCCAACCAAAAAACAGAATTCAATCTTCCTCCAACCTCTTGGTCATATGCTGTTAATTTTCTGCCTGAATGTAGACCATTTTTATTTTTTTATTTTTATTTATTTGTTTTTTGCCTCCAGGTTTATTGCTGGGGCTGGGTGCCTGCACCATGAATCCACTGCTCCTGGAGGCCGTTTTTTTCCCCTTTTGTTGCCCTTGTTGTTATAGCCTTGTTGTGGTTATCATTGTTATTGTTGATGTCGTTTGTTGTTGGATAGGACAGAGAGAAATGGAGAGAGGAGGGGAAGACAGAGGAGAGAGAAAGATAGACACCTGCAGACCTGCTTCACCGCCTGTGAAGCTACTCCCCTACAGGTGGGGAGCCGGGAGCTTGAACCGGGATCCTTGAGCCGGTCCTTGCTACCGCCCAACCCCCCTGAATGTAGACCTTTATGTGCTGAGAAAGGAAAGTGATTTGAATGGGGAAACAAACGATACTACAGCAGGTATGCCGGGATATTGGGGAAGTGTGGTCCAAGTATGGCTTTGAGAGCAGCAGCAGATCAAAATCCCAGAAGCCACCCCCTCCCCGCCACAAACAGACTACAAGATGCAATCTGACCACTTTCCAGGGTGCTCTGGGAGGCAGCCACTGGGCTGTGACAGCAGAGAAAAGGGTTTAGGGACAAGCTGGATGTTGTCAGGAAAGAGGAGAATAGGTAAGTGCTTGAGATCTCCAGCGATGGGGTTCGGGTTAGGAAACTGAAGTTAACAATAAAGGGGGGAAGACACCTGGAAGCCAGGAAGCAGCTTGATTCAGTAGCAGACAGCACCCAGGTAGGCTTGCTCAGTGCTTCTTCTCTGAATGCTGTTTATATTCCCAGTGACCCTGTTGCTCATTTCAAACACACCAGACTTCCTGAGCCATTTGCCGAGGAGTGTGCATCCTCCGCGTGGGCGAGCTGTCACCGCCCTTCAGTGAGACACTGGGGGTGGCTCCTGCTCTCTGTGCTCGTTCTCGTTTTGCTGGTGGTACGTATGGCCCTGCAAGTGCCATTCTCCGTAACTTGCCTGTGTTCACCGGTGGGGAAGTCAAGAAGGTGACAGTTGTGAACAGCCCTAGGCAAAGGTACTGGTGGCATCTTCTATTTTCTCTGATGCCAACAAGCAACACCTCCTTTCTCACTCCCCGAGCTTGGAATGTGTGTTGGAAGAATTCTGTTCAAAAGCTGGCAAAATCTGGAACAAGCTTCTCATTCCTGCTTGGTGCTGGCATTTGCACTTTCTCTGCCTGAAACATCAACACACACGCACGCACACGCACGCACGTCATGTTCCTTGTCTGTCTAGCTCCTTCCTGCCTGTCGGTAGTTTTCCAGTCTCCCTGCTTTGTCTTCCTGGGATGTCTGAACTAGATCTCCTCCTGCACAGTTCTGCATGCAATACAATACAGTCACCTCCATGAGGTCTGGGACTGGAACCATCCTCTCTGCAGTTCCCTCATTCTTAGAATAACACTGAGTAAGTGTTTATAGGCGAAATGACTTCTGGGACTGGGCAGTGGTGCACATGTCATCACAGTGACCTGGATTTAAGCCCCCATTTCCCATGTGCAGAGGGAAAGCTTCAGGAACGGTGAAGCAGTGCTGCAGGTGTCTCTCTGCCTATCTATGTGACTCACCCCTCTAGATTTCTCTCTGTCCTATAAATTAAGACAGGGAGGAGAGGAGGAATATAATAGCCACTGGGAGTGGTGATTCATCATACAGGCACTGAGCCCCAGCAATAACCCTGGTGGCAGTTAAAAGGAATAATAATTTTAAAAAGAAGAAAGAATGGAGGAATTCTGAAGAGTCAATTTAAGCGTTTTCTTCGTCTGCACCTTAGCTTGTTAGAACTGTACCTCGATGGGCACAGTTGGGGGGTGGGGGTTGAAAAGCCAGCCCACATCCTCATCTCTAAGCCATCCTCACGGGCTGATCATCTGGACAAAGGGATGCCTTTTCCTGACGTGTAGGAGGGCACCTGCAGGGTTTTGGGCAGCCCAGTGTAGGGTGGCCCTTGGCATCCTCAGAAGGAAGGGAGCATTCTGCCTAGAAAGGTCAGGACTGTCTCTCTAGCGCCCCGGCTGGCCCTCAGAGTCAAGACCTCCCTCACTCTTCACTGCTCTGGTTTTTGTCTCCTGCAGGCTTTGGGATGACAACTCCAGCCACCGCGGGAGGGAAAATCTTTCTGATCTTTTACGGCCTCGTTGGGTGCGCGGGCACCATCTTGTTCTTCAACCTCTTCCTGGAGCGTCTGATCACCGTCATCGCCTACACCATGAAGCTGTGCCACCAGCGGCGGCTGCAGAAGCTGCCCCCAGAGAGCCAGGGCAAGGTGGATGGGCTGGCGGGCTGGAAGCCCTCGGTCTACTACGTGATGCTCATCCTCTGCCTGGCCTCTCTGCTCCTCTCCTGCTGCGCCTCGGCCATGTACACCTCCTTTGAGGGCTGGAGCTACTTGGACTCGCTCTACTTCTGCTTCGTGGCTTTCAGCACCATCGGCTTCGGGGACCTGGTGAGCGGCCAGAACGCCCAGTACAACAGCCCCGGCCTCTACCATCTGGCCAACTTCGTCTTCATCCTCACGGGTGTCTGCTGCATGTACTCCTTGTTCAACATCATCTCCATCCTCATCAAGCAGTCAGTCAACTGGATCCTGAGGAAGCTGGGGGGTAGGTGCTGCCGACTGTGTCGGCGGGGACTTCTGCAGCCCCGGAGGAACGTGGTCACCCCGGGGACCCTCCAGAACCGCCGCCACGTCTCCATCGATACGGACGGGGTGATGGAGAGCGACGCGGACGGGCGGCGGCTCT
Organism: Erinaceus europaeus; assembly: GCF_950295315.1. Taxonomy (NCBI): domain Eukaryota; kingdom Metazoa; phylum Chordata; class Mammalia; order Eulipotyphla; family Erinaceidae; genus Erinaceus; species Erinaceus europaeus. The sequence goes on along the minus strand of NC_080183.1, from coordinate 7,193,868 downwards.
CGGGGGAGATGATCTGTATGAAGGACTTCCTGGTGGCCAACAAGGTCTCACTGGCCATCCTCCAGAAGCAGCTGTCAGAGGCAGCCAACGGTGGCCCCGCCTCCCGGGACCATGGGTTCTCAGGGGGTGTGGGCGCCCTGGCCATCATGAACAACAGGCTGGCAGAGACCAGCGGCAACAGGTAGAAGCAAGGACTGGACATCAGGCACCTCCAGGTCCTGGAGGCAGTGGACGATGGCAGGAAGAGACTGCTATTCACTTCAGCTCTGTGCCAGGGAGCTGACTGTTCCTCGAACCTCAAAGCTGGCATCAGAAACCGTATCTTCTTTCCTCCAGTAGACAGACACCTGCCGGGGCTGTGGCCACCTGAATGCTTCCCCTTCCCCTCTATCTTGATTTTTTAAGTTGAATTTAATCTTTTAAAAATGAATCATGGAAGTGACCTAAGAGTTTGTTTGGTGTTGTTTTTTTTTTTGCTCCAGGATTTTTTTTTTCTCTCTCTCTCCCCCCTCCTCCTTTCTTCTTTTCTTTTTTTCTTTGATAGAACAGATAAATTAAGAAGGAAGATAGGGAAAGAGAAAGGGAGACACCTGCAGGCCTGCTTCACTGTTTGTGACGCTTCCCCCTGCAGGTGGAGAGCAGGGGTTCTAGACACAGGTCTGTGCCCCCTCCCTGCCCCGGGATTTCACTGTCTAGGATGGAACTGAAGGAAGCCTTGAGTCGCTGCTCCTCTGTGTGTCATTTGGAACTCTCGGTGGCTGGACCAGCCCCTTAGACAAACAAAAGAAAAGCTGACAATGTCTGACACTGAACAAGAAGGTGCGTCTTTGCGCCAGGACCAGGGAAACCATCTACCTTACACTATCTTTGCTCCAGGACCAGGGAAACCATCTACCTTACACTATCTTTGTTCCTCTGATCTTTCTTTCTTTTTTTCTTCTTCTTTTTTTTTTGCTTCTTAATTTTTATAAATATCTTAATGCTTGGCTATATGTCTATGGGGCTTCAATGTGACAAACAAACTAAGCTCAGTTTGACCTTTAGACCACAGCTAAGTGTCAGGGAAAGAATCCCTTTCATAACTAAAGATGCAGTTTACTATTTTTGCTCTGGACACAGAGACTATTTCATTTCTACTTGGGGCTTGGAAGCCACTGTAAAGATAATGGCTGACAATTTTCTAGAACCAAAAATGTAATAAATGTTTTATTTATTAAGATTACATGAGTGTTCCTTATGAGCAGGGAACACCTAGTTAATTAGACACTAATGTGGCCAGGGGAGGGGAATAGGAAATTAACCTATATTTCAAAACATATATAGTTGCTTTGATGAGAGAGAGATAAGAGACCAGAGCACCGCTCAGCTCTGGCATATGGTGGTGCTGGGGATTGAACCTGGGCCCTCTGGGGCCTCAAGCATGCAAGCTGGGTGCACTGCCATTGTGCTGTCTCCCTGGGATATATCTTTAACCACAGTCACAAGAATCCAATGGAGATGAGGACTGTCTTGTATTCTTTTTTTAAATTTATTTTCCCTTTTGTTGCCCTTGTTATCTTTTTATTGTTCTTGTAGTTATTGTTGTTGGTGGTGTCATCGTTGGATAGGACAGAGAGAAATAGAAAGAGGAGGGGAAGACAGAGAGGGGGAGAGAAAGACAGACACCTGCAGACCTGCTTCACCGCGTGTGAAGCGACTCCCCTGCAGGTGGGGAGCCAGGGGCTCGAACCGGGATCCTTATGCCGGTCCTTGCGCTCTGCGCCACGTGCGCTTAACCCGCTGCGCCACTGCCCGACTCCCTGTCTTGCATTCTTGGCCAGAGATACATTGTAAACCAGATACGGAATATTTGACTTCTCTTCTCTTGTCTTGATTTGTTTTGGTCTTCTTCTGAGATTGCGGGAAGTTTAGTCACACAAGTTTCTTGCAGAGGGTGTGTGTGTGTGTGTGTGTGTGTGTGTGTGTGTGTGTGTGTGTGTGTGTGTATGTGTGTATACACAGAGAGAGATAGATGTTGTTGTGTGTTGGACACACACAAAAAACAATGTAGAAAGGTTGGCATGGTAGCAACCTGTGTCTAGGTAAACTGGAGTATTGGGCAGAAAATGGCAGGACTGAGAAGAGCCTAAGCGGCCAGCTCATCAGCATCCTTGTTTTGTTTTTGACCCAGAGAAGCAGAAGCGCCCAGCTCGAGCTCTTAGGGCGTGGGAGAAGGCAGGCCTCTTGGTGGGGAAATCTCACTTCATTGCCCGCGACCTGCTCAGCCTCCAGTCCTTACTCCACAGTTCTCTCTCCAGACTGAATCCCTTTTCTTCCCAGTGAGCAAACCCAGAACTTTGCTTGAAAATGCCAGCAGTGCCCGATGGCAGAAGACAGTCCGATAAGCTGGGCTTCAACTGTGTGGTTCTGAAATCAGAGATCCTTACACATGTATCCTGGAGTTCCTGCAGAGTCCTGGCCAGGTCCCCTGCACCCAGGGCTCTGGGTCTGGGGAGAGGATCAGGTTCCTGGCCTGAGAGGATGTCTCTGTCTCCACATTTCTGCCACAGAGGTTAGAACCAGAAAGCAGTGTCTGCATAAACCAGGCTTGTCCTAGAAAGTCCATTAAAAAGTGTTAATTATTGTTTTTTTAATTTGATAGAACAGGGGAGAGAAGGGGAGATAGAAAGGGAGAGGGGAAGAAGACACACATGTTAGCGTGCTTCTGGACCCAGTTTCAAGCCCCGGTCCCCACCTGCAGGAGGGAAGCTTCATGAGCATTGGAACAGAGCTGCAGGTATCCTCCTCTCTCTTCCTCTCTATCCCCCCCTTGCCTCTCCATTCCTGTCTCTACAACAAAATAAATAAAAGTGAAAAAACTTTATAAACAACTTTAAGAACAAGAATAAACTTTATTCATTAAGTAAATGAAAGATTAGTATCACCTCCTGGCCGAAAAAAAAAGGCTACATAAAAATGAAAGTTTTTCCATAGCAAAACAAGCAACCAGCAACATGAAGTAGCAGTCTGCAGCCCTGGAATCTATCTGACGAAGATTAATACCCCCAGTATATAATGAACTTCTGCAACTTGGTAGTAAAAAAATAAATAAATAAAAGGTTAAGAACTGAATGAGGGATGGTTCAGTCTTCACAGACTCATAGGCTTCAGGCTTTATTTTATAGTGTGAAACTTGCAAAAAAAAAAAAAAATTGGTCTCCGAGGTTTAGATGGGTGTTGATGTGGGGTTGCTTCCCTTTTTCAGTCTAATAACCGCTCAGATCCCTTCTTACCCAGCTCCAAGATTGTTGTGAATCTAGAAGAGTTATGTCTCTAGCACTGATATTCTCAGTAGTCTATGTAACTTTTTTCTTTTTCTTTCTTTTTTTTTTTTTTTCCTCCAGAGTTATCACTGGGGCTCGGTGCCTGCACCATGAATCCACTATTCCAGGAGGCCATCCCCCCCTTTTTTTGTTGTTGTTGTTGTTGGATGGGACAGAGAGAAATTGAGAGGAGGGGAAGACAGACACCTGCAGACCAGCTTCACCACCTGTGAAGAGACCATCCTGCAGCTGGGGAGCTGGGGCCTCGAACTAGGATCCTTGAGTGGGTTCTTGCACTTAGTACTATGTGCACTTAACTGGTGAGCTACCACCTGGCCCCCCTTTTCTTTTCTTTCTATTTATTTACTTATTTATAAAAAAATATCAGTAAGACCATAGGATAAGAGGAGTACAATTCCACACAATTTCCACCACCAGAGGTCCATATCCCACCCCCTCCCTTGAAAGCTTTCCTGTTCTTTATCCCTCTGGGATCATGGACCTAAGATCATAATTGGGTGCAGAAGGCGGAAGGTCTGGCATCTGTAATTGCTTCCTCACTGAAGCCATGCTCCCAGCCTGTTTCTGTCTTTCCCTAGTGGAGCAGGGCTCTGGAGAGGTGGGGTTCCAGGACACATTGGTGAGGTCTTCTTTTTCTTTTTTAATTTATATTCTATGACAAAGGGCCAGGCAGTAGTGCAGCTGGTAGATTTTTTTTTTTTTTTTTTGCCTCCAGGGTTATTTCTGGGGCTCGGTGCCAGCACTACAAATCCACTGCTCCTATAGGCCATTTTCCCCATTTTGTTGCCCTTGTTGTTGTCATTATTATTGTTGTTGTCATTGCTGTTGGTTGCTGGATAGGACAGAGAGAAATCAAGATAGGGGGAAAGACAGACACCTGCAGACCTGCTTCACTGCCTGGGAAGGGACCCCCTGCAGGTCGGGAGTCAGGGGCTCAAACCAGGATCCTTATTCCGGTCCTTGTGCTTGAGCCATGTGTGCTTAACCCGCTGCGCTACTGCCCGACCCCCAGCTGGTAGATCTTACTCATTACAGTGCACAAGGACACGGGTTCAAGCCCCCAGGCCCCATCTGCAGGAGGGAAGTTTCATGAGTGGTGAAGCAGTGTTGTGCAGGTTTCTCTTTTTCTCTCCTTATCGCCTCCTCCTCTCTCAGTTTCTTTCTGTCCCTATTCTAATTAAAATAATAGCAATATATTTTTTAAATGTTTATTCTCTTTTTGTTGCTCTTGTTGTTTTCTATTGTTGTAGTTATTGTGGTTATTGACGTTGTTGTTGGATAGGACAGAGAGAAATGGAGAGAGGAGAGGAAGACAGAGAGGGGGAGAGAAAGATAGACACCTGCAGACCTGCTTCACCGCCTGTGAAGGGACTCCCCTGCAGGTGGGGAGCTGGGGACTCGAACCGGGATCCTTATGTTGGTCCTTGGACTTCTTGTGCCCGACTCCCTATTTTTAAAGGTTTTTTTTCACCCTGGGTACCAGGAATAGAGAGAAGAGCAGAAATGTGAGCCAAGTGGAGGCACAAAGCTTGAGGACTGAATTAAAATCAGGAGGTTCAGAATTCAGACCTGACATCACCAAGGCAGAACAAGAATCTGGGTCTCTCCTGTTCCTTCACTCTTGCTGTCATGTTAATAAATATCTTTAATGAAGAACAATTAAATTTATTGGTAACATACTGTGATTCAACAAACAGAACATTTATGGAGTAGAGTTTCTCTCCCAGCACTGATTGTCTGTCTATTGTCTGTCCTCATCCTCTCTCAATTTCTGTCTGTCCTATTGACCAAGAAATGTAGTGGAAAACCAAAACAAAACAAACAGGAAAAATGGCTGCTGGAAGTAGCTGATTGGTCGTGCAGGCACCGAGCCCCAGCATTATTCCTGGTGGCAATAAATAAGCGGATCCATCCTTGAACAGGACACTGAGCCAGGAGGGGCGGCATGGGGAGGCTTTGCAAAATGAATGGGGCTTGAGGTCTTACGTCGCCGCCTTGTGGACACAGAGTAGAATGCATGTCAGGAGACGAGCATGAAACTCAAACTTCAGTGAGGACTCCATAGACACGTCTCCTCCTCGGACTGAAACAGAGCGGCCACGAAGGGGACTCAGCGGAGGACAGCAGGACTCGCTGGTGTGAGAGTCCAGGTGGCGTCCCCTCCCTCCTAGGCTAACTGCTATGTACGCTCTCAAACTGATTTTCTAAAGACATGACTCATTAGATAGAGAGGACAAAATGAAGAGGGACAAGGCAAGTAGAGAGGGAGAGAGAGACACCTGCAGCACTGCCTCGCCTTCGCAAAGCTTCCCCCCGTGGGTGGGGACCAGGGGCTTGCACATAATTGCTGTACATTTAATAAGTGCTCTCAGCCAGGTGCATCACCACCACCCGGGAAGTGCTGTTGTGAGAGAATTCGCACGTGGGTGGGTGGGTGTCCCAGACACCTGGATGAGCGCACACGTGACCATAGTCAAGGACAAGGCTGGAGCCCCGCTCCCCGCCGCAAGAGCAGACGCGCCAGGAGTGGTTAAGCAGCTTTGCAGTGTCCGTCTTACTCTGTTTCTTTTTTTTTAGTTAATTAATTAATTTTATTATATTATTTTTTTTAGACAGAAACATTGACAAAACCATAGGATAAGAGGGGTGCAACTCCACACAATTCTCACCATCAGAACTCCGCATCTCATCCCCTCCCCTGACAGCTTTCCTATTCTTTATCCCTCTGGGAGTATGGACCCAGGGTCATTATAGGAAAAAGCAGAATCTTGATTTATTGTAATTGATTAAGGGACACCTCTGAGGCTCTCAGGAGTGCAGGGCCCGTCACTCATCCAGGGGATCGCGGCTGGGAATGTATTTGACTCCACAGACATCTGGGATGAGGCGCTTTTCAGCCATGTCTTCAAATTCATTTGCGTTAAACTTGGTAAAGGAAGCCCCACTTCTTGGAGATGTGGAACTTCTGGCGTCCAGGGAACTTGAACTTGGCCCTGTGCAGGGCCTCGATCACATACATGCTTCTTGTTCTGTAGTTTGGTGCAGTTGGACATAATGCCCTGGCTGATGTGGACTCTGGCCACCCAAAAGCACCTCGCGCCCCTGTTTGAGCTGAAGGTTAGGGACAGCAGGAGGTCAGGCGTAAAGTGAACACAGAGCAGGAAGGGCTGCCTCCAGGGCCCCTTAGGGCAGCCTGGACAAGCAACAGGCCGCATACACTGCCCAGGGGCTGCTGTTGGGCGCCATGGGGTGGGGGCAGGTGCTCGGCTTAATTGCCTGTAGCCTCTCTCAATTCCTATCTAACCCACCTCTCTCAATTTTGCTCAGTCCTATCAAGAAATAGGAAGAAAAACAGTAATAAACACAATATTGGGGAGAGAGATACAGTTCTTCAAAAGATGTCTGTGCTTGAGGCTGTGATGTTCCAGGTTCAATCCCCAGCACCACCATATGCCAGAGGCGAACGGTGCCTTGGTACAACATAAAGACCAAAACAAAACAAACAAAACCGGATGAATTAGCTCCAAATATCCTAGAAAGTGACCCCCGGAGCCAGGAGGGGCGGGGCATGGGGAGCAGCCTGGCCAAGAAGATAGACTTGGAGTTATGTCGCCGCCTTGTGGACACGGAGTAGAATGCAGCGGGGGGAGGAGACGTCAGAGAACTCGAAGGCAGACAGACTCTAGAGAGTATTAAATAGACGGGTCAAATAAAATATATTGTTTATAGGAGTTGGCTCAGTGGTGGAGGGCAAGACGTGCTAGTGTGAGGCCCCAGGGTCAATCCCCCCACCCCCAGCCTTGGCCCGACTGCAGTCCTGCTGCTCCTCTGGGCTGGGAAGGGATCTGGAGACTCGGACACACAGGCCCTGAGCTCAGCAGGTACAGCAGTTCTGCCTGATACTCTTTAGTTGGTAAAATGAAAGAAGGTTTTCAAACATGTCTGAGTTGATCAGCTCAATCCATCCTACAAAGTGAACACTTGAGCCAGAGGAGGGGCGGGGCTCTCAGGAAGGACTGACAGAAACCAAGAACTGCAGTGTTATGTCGCCGCCTCGTGGACACAGAGTAGAATGCACCTCACCAGGCAAGACCGCATAAACCCAAAGCATTATCAGTATTAATTAGACTAATTAATACGCTTCTGTTTGTTTGTTTGTTTGTTTTGTACCAAAGCATAGACCAGCTCTGGCTTATGTTGTTACAGAGACTTGGGAGCCTCAGGCACTGGAGTCTCTCTGGATAACCATTATGCTATCCACCCCCACCCGACAAGCCATTTCTAAGAACAAAATAGAGCAGGCTTGGATGGGGCTCACTGTGGACAGCAAGTCTCGTGTGCGTGTGCGTGTGTGTCTGTGTGTCTGTGTGTGTGCGTGTGCGTCTGTGTGTGTGTCTGTGTGTGTGTGTCTGTGTGTGTGTGTCTGTGTGTGTGTGTCTGTGTGTGGTGTGTGTGTGTGGATTAGGGGGAACAGGGATGGGGAGGATGGGGCAATGTGTGTATGTGTGTGTGTGTCTGTGTGTGGTGTGTGTGTGTGTGGATTAGGGGAACAGGGATGGGGAGGACGGGACAATGTGTGTGTGTGTGTGTGTGTGTGTGTGTGTGTGTGTGGTGTGTGTGGTGTGTGTGTGTGGATTAGGGGGAACAGGGATGGGGCGGACGGGACAATGTGTCTGTGTGTGTGTGTCTGTGTGGTGTGTGTGTGTGGTGTGTGTGTGTGTCTGTGTGGTGTGTGTGTGTGTGTGTGGTGTGTGTGTGTGTGTGTGTATTAGTGGGAACAGGGCTCAGGGAGAACAGGACAATGTGTGTGTGTGTGTGTGGTGTGTGTGGTGTGTCTGTGTGTCTGTGTGGTGTGTGTGTGTGTGTCTGTGTGTGCTCACAGGTTCAGTCTCCAAACCTTCAACCCTGACTACTGCTGGTGCTCTCTGCACTTCTTTTCCTAAATACATGAATATCCTTCTCAGAGACTGACCCAGAAAATAAAATGGGCTATAGATTTGAGGCAGCGTCTTAAATATCATGCTTACATAACTGGCGTACATGCTGCTGTCATAGACTGAAGGTAAATGAATCTGCACATGCTTATCGATCACGCGCCTACCATTCGCCTTGGCTAAGGTGGTGCTGGGAACTGTAACTGGGACCTAAGAGCCTTAGGCATGAGAGTCAGTTACAGGGCGAGTGGCGGCGCACCGGGTTGAGCGCACACGTGGCAGAGTGCAAGGACCCGATTTGAGGCCCTGGTCCCCACCTGCAGGGGAAAGGTTTCTGAGCAGTGAAGCCGAGCTGTAGGCATCTCTCTCCCTCTCAGTCACTTCCTCCCCTCTAGCTTACTGGCTGTCTCCAGCCAATCAACAAACATCATAAGACCTTTTCTTCCTTTCTTTCTTTCTTTCTTTCTTTCTTTCTTTCTTTTTTCCTTTTCTCTTAGTAAAAACTTTTCTAAAAAGTCAGTTAAATAGCCATTATCCTCTCGCGATGGGCACAATGTACATTTAAATTTATTTATTTATTTTAATTTTTATATTTATTTATCTGTTTGTTGCCCTTGTTTTTTATTGTTGTTGTGGTTATTACTGTTGTTGATGTTGCCATTGTTAGGACAGAGAGAAATGGAGAGAGGAGGGGAAGACAGAGGGGGAGAGAAAGAGAGACACCTGCAGACCTGCTTCACCTTGTGACAGGCGGAGATACTAACCACTATACTAACATACTAACGAGGAGCTGGCGTGCTTCACCTTGTGAAGCGACTCTCTTGCAGGTGGGGAGCCGGGGGCTCGAACTGGGGTCCTTACGCCGGTCCTTATGCTTTGTACCATGTGCGCTTAACCCGCTGCGCTACCACGGACTCCCCATTTAAATTTTTTAATCCTACATACCAGGAACAGAAATAAGAGCAGCAGTATCAACCAGGTGGTGGCACACAGCCTGAGTACTGAATTGAAATCGTGAGGTTCAGAGTTCAAACCCCAGCATTACAAGGAAAAAGCGAGGCTCTGGGTTTCTCTGGCTCCTTCTTTCTCACTCTCACGTTAATAAATAATTTTTCACAAAGAGCAGTTGACTTTATGCATAACATCCTGCGACTTATCAAACAGAACAACTGTTTTCAAATGGACTTTCTCTTCCAGTGTTGATTAAAATTGTCGCTATGCCATGTGGGAACATATGTGATGTTAGATATATATATCCATATGGTTTCTGAACTAGTGTTGATTCATGTTGTTTTCTTACCCAGCTTTCTTTCAAAAAGCTTCCAGTTAAAAGGGGAAGCTTTGATCATGGAGACAGCATAATGGTTATTCAATGATATCAGGGCAAAAGGGGATTTAAAATAATGTTTAGGCAAAAAATTTTCATGCAGCTCTAAGGACTCAGGATCAATCCCAAGCACCATAAACCAGAACTAAGCATTCCTCTGATATATATATATTTTTTTTTTAAATAAATCATGTCTGTCGTTGTAATGTCTTAATTCAATCCCTACCATAGGTCACAGTCAAGAAGCACTCTGGTAGAAACAGGAGGAGAAGGAAGAAGAGGTTAAGTAAAACTGAAGCATTATGATTACAAATCTTTCTTGAGATATTTGTTTAAAATGTTGTAGTATCCTCAATAAAAATGACTGTCTTCAAAGTCCCAGATTCAATCCCCTGCACCACCATAAACCAGAGCTGACCCGTGCTCTGGTTTAAAAAAAAAAATGAGGGAGTCGGCGCAGCGGGTTAAGCACACGTGGCACAAAGCGCAAGGACCGGCTCAAGGATCCCGGTTCAAGCCCCCAGCTCCCCATCTGCAGGGGAGTCGCTTCACAAGCAGTGAAGCAGGTCTGCAGGTGTCTGTCTTTCTCTCTCCCTCTCTGTCTTCCCCTCCTCTCTCCATTTCTCTCTGTCCTATCCAACAACAACGACATCAATAACCACAACAATGTTAAACAACAAGGGCAACAAAAGGGAAAATAAATATTTAAAATATGGCTGGTTTAAAAAAAAAAAGGGAGGCCAGGTGATGGTGCAGCAGGTTAAGCACACAGTACTATGTGCAAGGATCCATGCAGGGATCTGGGTTCCAGCCCCTGCTCCCCACCTACAGCAGGGCTACTTTATAATTGGTAAAAGCAGATCTGCGGTTGTCTGTCTTTCTCTTTCCCTCTGTCTCCTTCATCCCTGCTCCATTTTTCTCTGTCCTGACTGGTAAAATAGAAAAAAAAAAATTAAATGCCACCAGGCGCAGTGGCATTCTAGTGGAGGAACGAAGGCACAGTGATGACCCTGGAGCCAAAACAAACACGAGAACAGTGTCCAAAATGTAGCCTCTCATCTCTCATTTTAGTGACAAGGTTAGTCCTCATTTAGGAGACAGACAGAAAGTTACAGGACAGACAGAGGGACAGAAGCCAGAGCCACACTGAGCACCTGGTGGGGTGGGGGGTAAGGGGGTGAGCCCAATCTTCCAGGACACAGGTCCAGAGTCTGCAGGGGCAGCCGCTCTGCCTGCCGCTCTAGTTCTTGACATGAAGGAAGGGTTGAAACTGTGAGTCAAGTGGGTAAGACTCTCATGCCTGAGGCTCCAGGTTCCATGTTCAATACAGCGCAGCACCATCGGCCCAAGCTGAACACTGCATGAGAAAAAAAATAAATAAATAAGAAGAAGAACAAAACAACAGCAATAAAAATGAGTCAATTGGCCCCATACATCCAGAAACTGAACAACAGAAGCAAAGTGTGTGACACTGCGTGGTGGGAGCCTACTCAAGCACAGACTGTGGTGTTATGTTGCTGCCTTATGGACATTCAGGAGAATGCACCTCGAGGAGGAAAACCAAGAAAACTAAAAGGTAGACTTCAGAGGGTACTAAGTAGACATAGCAGCTCAAAGAAAATTACTAGGGCAGAAGGTAGATAGCATAATGGTTGTGCAAAGAGACTTTCATGCCTGAGGCTCCAAAGTCCCAGGTCCAATCCCACGCACCACCATAAGCCAGAGCTGGGCAGTGCTCTGGTTAATAATGATAACAATAATATTTAAAAAAGAAAATTAATTAACGTGGTCTGGGACGTGGTGCAGTGGCTAACGCACTAGACTGTCAGGCACGAGGTCCTGAGTTTAATCCCCGGCAGCACATGTACCAGAGTGATGTCTGGTTCTTTCTCTCTCTCCTCCTATATTTCTCATTAATAAATATTTTTTAAAAAGAAAATTAATGAAAAGATCAGACTAAGAGTCGGCTCAGTGGTGGAGACCTAGACTTGCTGGAGTGAGGCAGCAGGCTTGACCCCATCTCTCCTTGGTGGGAGGGCTTCCCTGCTGCTCCTGTGAGGCCGGGCGAAATCTGGAGCCTTGGGCTCTGCGCTCTGCCTGCGACGCTTTCGTTTTTGAAATGAAAGGTGATTTTAAGAAATGTCAGGGTCAGTTGGCCCCATACATCCAGAAAGTGAACACCTGAGCCAGAAAGAGGGGCGGGGCTTTCGGGGGAGGCCTGCAAACATCAGGGACCTCAGTGTGACATCGCCGCCTTGTGGACACATAGTAGAATGCACATCACCAGACAAGACTTCAGAAACCCAAAATTCATCGTAAGAGTTAAATAGAACACAGACTTTGTAAAAGTAACTTAGAAAAGGAAACATTTAAGGGGAGCGGGGGAAAAAAAAAGAAAAAAAAAAGAAAAGGAAACATTTCTATACATTTGAGGCAGTTATAAAATTCATTGTATATATAAACTCTGTATGTTGCTATAAAGTATATATTTTTAAAAGTGCAGAAATATGTTAACCTACTAGAAAAAAATAGAGAGAGAGACATCATTTCTGGAAAGACAGAGTATCCAGATCATTGTGGATAGCGGTCTGGGGTGTCTGAGCTCACCGCTTTAATCCCCAGCCCTCCAGTCTTGACGGCTGCTGGGGTTGTCCTCATTTTCCCCTAAATAGTCTTCACAAAGAATTCACCTAGAAAATAAAGTGGATCTACAGATATCTGAAAAATGGAAAAACTGAATGTACTCAGCTCCCCCACATACCTGAGTTTAGTAGTGCTCTGCTCTTTCATGAAACAAAACAAACTTTTTGAATGGAGTTTCTCTGTCAATATGGATTGAAACTAGCACTTGTTTTATCTTGCAGGAACATATGTGATGTGGTCCAAAGTCTGAGGATTATGAATTCACATTGATTCAAGCTGTTGTCTCGTCCTCTTGTCTTTTCAAAGTGCTTCCAGTTGAATTGGGAAATAGTTAGCATAGTGTTATATCAGAACAAGGAAGCCTGTGGCTCTGAAGTCCTCGTTCGACCCCTAGAACCACCATAAACTGCAGCCAGCAGGACTCCAGTGAAAGAGGAAGACAGGGAGAAAGAGAAAGGGGTGGAAAAGAAGATGATGAGGACAGAAAAATGGAAGCACTGCGCTTACAAAATATCTTGAGTTGTTTGTTAAGCGCTATAGTGTCTCTAATAGTAATGTTTGCCTCCATAAAAGTCAGCACCAAAAAGACTAATGGCCACAAGCACCGTGAGCAAAACAGAGGCTTGAAGAACATGCTGCACGTCGCGCGGAGCCGGGGCAGGAAGACAGGAAGAGCAGAGCTCCTGGTCCTCCTCTGTCAGACAACTTTCTCTGGAGGGGATGCAGTCCAGCACGTGTGCTCAGGCCATCCGGAAAACCTAGACAATGAAGAAAGGAAGTGTTTCTCCAGTCCTGTGAGGACAAGAAAAACTGCAGTTCCTTAAGCTGGCCTGCCTCTCCTTTTCACCTCAGAGCATGTTGAGTTCTCAGGATTCTGGAGTCTGTAAGGTTCTAAGTCCAGGAGCTGGCAGGTTTGGTCTCTGGGCAGGACTCACTGCCTCCTTACAGAGAACTATGTTCTTGAGCCTTCACTCTATCTCTGTTCAATAATAAATACATTTAAAAATCTTTTAAAAGAATAAATGGGAAATAGGAGCCGGGTGGTGGCACACCCAACTGAGTGCATATGTTATCATGCACAGGGACCCAGGTTCAAGCCCCTGGTCCCCACCTGCAGAAGGAAAACTTTACAAGTGGTGAGGCAGGGCTGCAGGTTCTTCCTTTTGCTCTCTATATCCTCCTGTCCTCACAGCTTGTCTCTTTCCTATCAAGTGAAAAGAAAAGGAAAAAGGAAAAAGGAAGGAAGGAAGAAGAAAGAAGGAAGGGAGGAAGGGAGGGAGGGAGGGAGGGAGGGGGTAAATGGCTGCCAGTAGCACTGCATTTGAGAACCTGGGTAACAATAAAATAAATAAGTAAATAAATAAAATCTAAATAGGATATAGTTCTAGAGTTAATACCTCATACTCCCTCCTACTGTGCTGGGTTTTTTCACAATGATTATCTTCCTTTCATTTTTTTATCAAAAACTGAATAGCACCAAAATAACAGTAACCAAGACTCAAATCCTTTCCTCCTCTGTGGAACCCACCTTATATTCAGCATTGTAAATATTTCTACACATTTTTTTCCCTCCAAGGTTACTTGCTGTGTCTCACTGCCTGCACTACAAATCCACTGCTCCTGGAGGCCATTTTTTCCCCATTTTTGTTGCCTTTGATGTTGTCGTTATTGTTACTGTTGCCATTGATGTTGTTGTTGGACAGGACAGAGCGAAATCGATAGAGATGGGGAAGACAGAGGGTGAGAGAAAGACACCTGCAGACCTGTTTCATCGCTTGTGAAGTGACCTCCTGCAGGTGGGGAGCCGGGGGCTCGAACTGGGATGCTTACACCAGTCCTTGCATTTTGTGCCACATGCGATTAACCTGATGCACTACCGCCCGGCCCCCATTTGTACACATTTTGTCTCTCCAAAATGTTCATTGAAAGGGTCTCTATGGGGGGTTGGGAGGTGATGCACTCAGTTAAGTGCACATATTCCCAAGATGAAAGACTGGTTCAAGTCCCTGCTCCCCCACCTGCACCAGGGATGCTTTGCATGTGAAGTGAAGCAGGTCTGTAGGTGTCTATCTCTCCATCTCTCTATTTCCCCCTCCCCTCTGGATTTCTCTCTGTCCTGTCTAATAAAAATTAGAAGGAAGGTCGGAGGTAGATAGCATAATGGTTATGCAAAGAGACTCTCATGCCTGAGGCTCTGAAGTCCCAGGTTCAATCCTGCAAACCACTACAAGCCAGAGCTAATCAGTGTTCTGGTAAAAAAAAGAAAAGAAATTAGAAAGAAAAAAAATGGCCTCCAGGAGCGGTGGGTTCATAGTGTAGGCACCAAGCCCCAGCAATAACCCTGGTGGCAATAAAAAATTAAAAGAAAGGGAGAATGAATAAAAGAAAGAGTTCTTATGCAAATAGATTTAAAAGTCCCTGATTTCAAAAGGGAGTTCATGTCCTTGATTATATTTGTAACTACCAACTTGAAATATTACGGTGGGATTTTTAAAAATATTAAATATGGTAATTATTAAAAACACACTGGATAAACTGAGGTGAGGTCATCCTTCAGGATAATCACCCCATTTAGTTTTCAGCCTTGGCTTTGGACTGTGTATTTCAACCTGCCCAGGTTACCCTTGGGCCATGCCTTAAATACTGGCTCATCTACAAATAGTGATTCTACTGTGGAAAAAAGAGCAAGAAAGCCAGAGAGATAAAATAGATACCTCAGGGCAAAGAAAATATTATAGCTGCTTTTTCAGTTGTACCACCCAGGCCTAGGCCAGGCCCTACCTCAATGAAAAAATATTTGATCTTGGTTGGGGTATCTCTCTCTCTCTCTCTCTCTCTCCTTAAATACCTCGTCTATAACTGTGGGAAAAAAAATCCGATTTGGGCCACCTTGCTTTTAGCCTGTCTTGTTCAAGGCACAGAAAGTAGTCCCAGGGACTACAGCAGCAGCAGACTCTCAAGCCACAAACTTAGCAATGGCCCTGCCCTCACCTTAGGCTCCATATGTGAAGTGTGTCTCCAAATTTGTAAATTTTAATTTTTATTGGGAATCAAATGGTAGCGCAGCAGGTTAAGCGCATGTGGTGCGAAGCGCAATAATGGTGTAAGGATCCCGGTTCGAGCCCCTGGCTCCCCACCTGCAGGGGAGTCGCTTCACAGGCGGTGAAGCAGGTCTGCAGGTGTCTATCTTTCTCTCCCCCTCTCTTGTCTTCCCCTCCTCTCTCCATTTCTCTCTGTCCTATCCAACAACAATGACTTCAATAACCACAACAATAAAAAAAAAAACAAGGACAACAAAAGGGGAAATAAATAAATATAAAGAAAAATTTTTAAAGATTTTTTAAAATTTTATTATTTTTATTATTTTTAATACTCAGCTCTAGCTTACGGTGGTGTAGGGATTGAACCTAGGACTTTAGAGCCTCATGCATGAGAGTCTGTTTGCATAACCATTATGCTATCTACCCCCATCAACTTTGTATATTTTGTTAGAAATAGAGAAGAAGCACTGAGAAACAGAGGCAGATCCAGAGCCAGGGAAGGAGCTGAATGATAGCATGGCCAAAGCTGGCACTCAATTTAATGCCATTTTTTTTTTTTTTTTTTTTTGCCTCCAGGATTATTGCTGGGGCTCAGTGCCTGCACCATGAATCCACTGCTCCTGGAGGCCGTTTTTTTCCCCTTTTGTTGCCCTTGTTGTTGTAGCCTTGTTGTGGTTATTATTGTTGTTGTTGATGTCGTTCATTGTTAGATAGGACAGAGAGAAATGGAGATAGGAGGGGAAGACAGAGAGGGGGAGAGAAAGACAGACACCTGCAGATCTGCTTCACCGCTTGTGAAGTGACTGCTGCAGATGGGGAGCTGGGGGCTCAAACCCGGGTCCTTACGCAGGTCCTTGCGCTTTGCGCCATGTGCGCTTAACCGGCTGCACTACCGTCCGACCCCCTCACCTCCATGTCTTAAGGCCAAGACTAAGGCCCTCCCTTTAGAGGACTTCATGTTGAACCCAGCAACCCCCTCTTCACCGAGAGAAGAAGTTGTACAGGGTCCTCTGTTTGGGTGGGGGGGGTCAGGGAGGGTGCATTACAAGGTTGATGGATTACCAGGGGTCACACAGAACCACAGACAAGCCTTGGTCACAGGACAGGCCCATCAGACACCCCACCCCACACTGTTGGGTCAGTGAGTGGGCAGCAGCCCACCCTGGCTCACCACAGGTCAAGCTGAACCCAGAGCCAAAGCTGAAGGGGCGTAGAGACCCAGCAGCACAGGCTGACAGGCAGCAGAAAGGTTCTGCATAGATGCCTGCTGGATGCAGGATCATTCCCACGGACGCTTCCTGGGGGACCACACAGCCCAATGGACCAGGTACGACGTGCAGAGCCCCAGGGTCACTGGGGGTGTGCAGAGCTCAGGGGTATGCCTCCCCCCAGGAGAGGACGCTGTACCTGGTAGGGAGGGTGGGCTCTTCATACAGAGTAGTGAAAAGCAGCACCATGCCTGCCCAGTTGGGGTATGTTTGTGGACCAGCATATAACACGGTTTCAGTGCACCTCTTGGTGGCTCTACACCCACCATCGTGTCACAGAGATGGGCCACCATTACAGTCCAGGCAGAAATAAGCCCCACCAAGTCCCACAAGCCCAGTCTTAAGCCAGACTCACCCAACAGCTCCATTGGGGACAAGGGAGGCTCACAGATGGCTGCAGTGGGGCTTCAGAACAGGATGGCCTGGGAGTGTCCCAGCCCAGTCAGGACAGAATGCTGTGTGTCCCCGATGGCTTGCTCTCTTTCCTGGGGACAGGCCCCTCACGTGGTGTTGGCCTCCCAGGACTTGCAGGAGATGTCTTCCTGGGCAGACAGTGGTTGTATCTCCAGGTCTGTCTGTTTCCTCTGTACTCCAAGGTGGCTGTCAAAGTATCGATTGCTCACAATTATATATTGTAACTTTATTAGTATGTTAAGCTTTTTAAAAATACCTTTAAAAATAAATGACAATTTTTTTAAACAAAAAAAAAAAAAAGGTGGATGTCAGGGCCTGAGCTAGGGAGAATTACACCCCCCTGAAGGAGGCTACACCCACTTGGGGGGCGGGGGAGGTGGCCTGGGAAGAGGGGTGTGGTGACTGCAGGAAAGTGGAGTGTAAGGAGAGGTCCCCAGGTGATAACCTGCGGGTGACCCCACATATGAATAACAGAACCCTTGGCCCCCACATCAAGGTCGCTATGTGTGTGGTCCAGACCCCGATAGTGTGCACACCATCATGATCCGAGTGAGACTGGCCGCCCTCTGGAGTAAAAGCTTGAAGCCTTCAACCTGGTTCTTGAATCTGTATACCTTTGGGGGAGGCCTGGCAACCCACAGGACTGCCCCCCCCCACCCCCAGCACAGGTTCCCACTAGGTCTCTGTTGGAGGCTGGCTCTGTGTTGGGCCCTGGGGGTGGTAGGCTGCCCCTTCGCATCCCACCATCTGCCTCGTGGGGTGACAACTGTCTGCCTGCCTGCCTGCCTCCCTCCCTGCCTGCCTGCCTCCCTCCCTGCCTGCCTGCCTCCCTCCCTGCCTGCCTGCCTCCCTCCCTGCCTGCCTCCCTCCCTGCCTCCCTGCCTGCCTGCCCTCCCTGCCTCCCTGCCTGCCTGCCCACCTGCCTCCCCGCCCACCTGCCCGCCCACCTACCTCCCTCCCTGCCTCCCTGCCGCCCGCCTCCCTCCCTGACCACCTGCCCGCCCACCTGCCTCCCTCCCTGCCCACCTGCCCGCCCACCTACCTCCCTCCCTGCCCACCTGCCCGCCCACCTGCCTCCCTCCCTGCCCACCTGCCCGCCCACCTGCCTCCCTCCCTGCCTCCCTGCCGCCCGCCTCCCTCCCTGCCCACCTGTCCGCCCACCTGCCTCCCTCCCTGCCCACCTGCCCGCCCACCTGCCTCCCTCCCTGCCCACCTGCCCGCCCACCTGCCTCCCTCCCTGCCCACCTGCCCGCCCACCTGCCTCCCTCCCTGCCTCCCGCCTCCCTCCCTGCCCCCCTGCCCGCCCACCTCCCTCCCTGCCCACCTGCCCGCCCACCTGCCTCCCTCCCTGCCCACCTGCCCGCCTCCCTCCCTCCCTCCCTGCCCACCTGCCCGCCCACCTGCCTCCCTGCCCGCCCGCCTCCCTCCCTCTCTGCCCGCCCGCCCACCTGCCCACCCGCCTGCCCACCTGCCTCCCTCCCTCCCTGCCCACCTGCCCGCCCACCTGCCCGCCCACCTGCCCGCCCGCCTGCCTCCCTGCCCGCCGGCCCGCTCAAGCCCGGGGCTGCTGGGCGGGTTAGGGGCGCCGCGCACACCTGTGTCCTGTTACCTGGGGCGAGGTGCACGGAGCGTGAGGACGGGGACAGGGAGTGGGGTGGAATCCTGAGGGCAAAGCACCTTCCTGAGACCTGGCCCCCCTAGCCGGATCACATGCCAGCACAGAAAGGATCTCCCCCGCAATACATCTTTTTAAAAAGTTATTTCTTTATTTATGAAAATGAGAGCGGCTAAGAATACCAGCGCATCACTCAGACACATGCACTACCAGAGATCGAACTCCGGACCTCATGCTCAAGACTCCAAGCTTATCCACTGTGCCACCTCCTAAGTGGCTCAATAAGTCTTTCAGAAAACATTTCTTTAACTCTTATTATTAATTAATGAAAGCAAGAGGAGGAGGAGAGAACCAGAACTTTACATTTCTTTTCATGACAGTCACGGTCATGGTCTAAAGTTGTTGACAATGGCTTAGCAACTAGAACTAAAACTTTTTTATATTCCATTTGCAAAATTCCACATCTCACATTGAATGTTTTAAAAAAAAAAAAAAAAAAAAAATTGGGCGCGCGTTTGCGTTTCTGAGCAATTTCGTTCCCACTGGGCTTCCGTAGTTTGCCCGGTAACTTCCGGCCGCGAAGGGCCGCTGCTACTTATATTTCCGGCGTCAGCGGCTGCAATAGCAAAAGAAAAGATGGTGAGTGACTCAGGGTTTTGGTGCGTGATCGCGCTGCGTCTGCCTTTGAGCGATCCGAGATCGGAGAGCGGGTGGCTTTGCGGGGCAGTCTGTCCGTCCGCCGGCCGGAGTCCGGGCAGGGATGAGGCTGTCGGAGTCGGCGGTCGGGCCGCCGCGGACTGGGGTGGCCGGCGGGCCTCGCCCGGGCACCGGGGACGGGAGAGAGCGGGGCCGCCAGCCTGCTTGGGCCAGGAGCGGGGAGTCGTCCGGCAGCCGGAGGGGCTGCTGCCCGCGGGGCTGGGAGACCGGGCGGTGCGGGGGACACGGGGGACCCGGGGACACGGGGGACCGGGGGACACTTGCACTCGCGGCGCTTGCACTCGGGGACAGCCGATGGGATGCCCGGGGTGGGCGGGCGGAGGCCGCCGGGTGCAGCGCTCAGCATCCCTCCGGGGACCCGGCCCGAGCACCTGCTCCAGCCAGCGTCGCCTCGGTGCTGCAGCGGTGCCCCTGCCCCGAGGTGAGGTGACGGCCAGACGCGGGGTAGCGAGAAGGAAACCCAGCCGTCGCCGGGGAGGGGAGGGGCTGGCGCCCGACCCCCGCGGGCTCTTGAATCCTCTGCGGGGCGCGAACTAGCGGCTGTCCCGCGGGCCCCGCGTGAGCCGGGGCTTCGTCTCTGACGAGCGGTGCGACCGCAGGCAGGTGGAGCGACCTCTCTGGGCTTCGGCCGCCGTGTGAGCGACAGTGTGGAGCTCGTGGCGTCCGCAAAAAGCAAACGAGAGCTTTCAACCAAGAGCGGCCAAGGGTGAGCTGCTCGGTTCAGACGATCGATCGATCGATCGATCAGTAGCTGAGCTGGAGACAGAGCTCAGCGTCCCGCACCTGCCCTGCGGTGGGTGCAGCCCAGTTTGGTCGCTCTCTCCCTCTTCCGCCTCTCCGGATGAATGGAAAAGTCAGCGACTTTTTTTCGTGTAAGCAGGAGGCTCGGGCTCCAGTAAACCGACACACAGCAGGGTCGGCGAGGCCCGGCGGCCCCGGGTCACCGGCACATAGGCGGCGCCAGGGCTCCAACTCCAGGACTGGAGCTGGCAAGGCTGGAGCTCTGGGAGCGCAAGTTCCCCTATAGAGAAAGGTGACGGAGGACACAGCCACCTGAGAGGCGCCTGGGTCTGGGTGTGTGATGCTCTAAGGAATAAATGATTGGTCAATGGTTATTGAGTGGATAAAATAGAATTCTCGAAACCCCAGGGGTGGGGTGGGGGGTTGGGTAGTGTTGGACTCCCAAACATGAGGTCTCGAGTTCAACCCCTCTGGTTCTCTGTCATTATGAGCAAATAAGTCTTGTAAATATTACCGATTTTGTCGGATAGGGACAGAGGGAAATCAGAGGGAAGGGGGATGGATATAGGGAGAGAAAGACCCCGGCAACCTCTTGTGAAGCTTCTCCCTTGCAGGTGGGGACCAGGGGCTTGAACTCCCAGGCCCTTGTCATGATCCTGTGTGCGCTCTACCAGGGCATACGGACCGACCACAGTGGATCTTTAGAAAAGGGATTTAGCTCTCGTGTCCCTGTTTCGTGAAATATACTGTTGAGTGATAAGAGTTTTGTTACAGTCGGTTGTAAGGTTACCACTGAACTATTTACTGACAGTTTTTTAGCAAAGTCTACCATGCACGTGTGTTCACTGACTGCAGAGTCCAGTGTGTTCAGAAGTGTCAAGGTGGAGGACTCAGAGGAGGCTCCCAGTTTGATCCTTGGCACCATATCGTACAGAGCAGTGTATCGCTCCTCCAGACTGCAGTAGATACGTCTTTTTGTTGGGTTGGTTTTAAATACTGGATTCTAAGTCATAGGAAAACAAAGATTTTTGCAGTGATCATTCTGAATTTATATTAATGTCTGATGCCATTTATTTATTTTTTCAGGGTCAAAGCCAGAGTGGTGGGCATGGTCCTGGAGGTGGCAAGAAGGATGACAAAGTAAGCAAGCCAAATTTATCTGTGATATGAGTCAGTCATGAAGATGGTCATAGATTGTAGCTCAGAAGGCTTTTTTTTTTTTGGGGGGGAGGGGGTCATTCAATTAAAATACAAAATAAGTTCTTCTGTAGTTACTTACCCAACCTGATTTACAGATATGGGTCTTTCTCTCTTTGAAAAGACTGGTCTGTCACATAGATACTTATGAGTAATGGCTTTTAAATGCTGAATTGTAATAAAACTGCAATAGACACTAAGATGCCTAGAATTCTAGTGTTTAATATCCTGAACTGTGAAGAATGGTTGCAAATCGTTCAGTACCAAACTCTGGACATGTCAGTCAATATTCTGACCTCCCTGCTTCTCGCTGTGAAAAGAAAAATCAGTTATGTTCATATACTAAAATTTCAGAATGTAAAACCTGGGGTTTTCGAAGGTTTATTATCCTAAAAGGAAAACTGCAGCAGTTGTATGCAAATAGTCCTATAGAAATAAGTTCGTGTTTTAATGTTTGCATGTGGATGATTTTTCTCCCCCTGCTGTTCTGAAAAACTTCAAGGACAAGAAAAAGAAATATGAGCCTCCAGTACCGACTAGAGTGGGGAAAAAGAAGAAGAAAGCAAAGGGACCAGATGCTGCCAGCAAGTTGCCACTGGGTAATGACATAGCTCCCCCTGCTGTCATTCTGACGCAAGGGGAGCCGTCTCTGTATGGAGCTAAGAGGTCTGGGTGTAGGGCAGGGAGCAAGGCTGGGTGAAGCTCTTGCTCTGTGCTGTCAGCTCTTCTGAGCAGCACTATTTTAACGGCGCACACACAGTATACAACTGTGTCTCACTTCAAGGAGCAGCTTGTGGTAGTACAGGGAATTGAACCTGAGACTCTGGAGCCTCAGGCATGACAGACTCTTTGCATAAGCACTGTGCTATCTCTCCCATCCCCTGGCTTCTTCCCATACATCACAGCTTTTGCCTGTGGCCTCCTTCTGCTTATAAAGATTCCACCAAACACTCAAATTACATGGAAAATTAAGGCAAGATAAAAGATGACATTTCAGTTGTGTTGGAAGAAGCTGGGCTATCTTATATAAAAACGGTTAGTATCTTTATTTGCTACTAAGAGAACTAGACTCCTTTTAACAGTTGAATTACAACTATGCTAAATAAAGTAACAGTGAAAGTTCAGAAATTTAACCTCAGGGAAAACTGACCTTTGAATAATTGAACACAAAGATCAGAAGATTGACGATTTGTTTATATAAATATTAAATTCTTGTGAAGCACGGGACTTCAAAGCAGCAAGAAAATGTTCTCCTGGGCCAATAAGATAGCTCACCTCATGACCTGGTTTGAGCCCAGCCCTCACCATACTGGGGGAAGCTTCTGTTCTGTGGTGCCTCTCCCTTTCTCTCTGGAGCAGTGAAGCCTGGGTGAGGACAAGAAAACAAATGTTTTCCACATGTTATTGTAGCCTGTCATTTCTCGGTTCAGCAAACAGGTGCTAGCTGTTCTGTACAGTTAGTGTTGCAATGACTAAGCTGCATACTTATCTGTCCTTATTAGCACCTCAAGGGAAAAGTAAATACAAACTCTTTTGTGTTACTGACTCTTTTATTTTGTATTCATTTTGTGTTCATTTGGTATTCATTTTGTATTTACTGGTTATCTCATTTAAAAAAATTTTTTTACACATTCGCTCGGAACTGCAGATTCCTTTCTCCGGTGTAGCTAGATACCTTCTTAGGGTCATCAAACTTTGAAAAATTCAGTCTAAGTAAATAAGCTTATTTTAAAAAAAAAAAAACTTTTTTCCTAAGGAAGAATCAAATTGTGGGTCTGAGTTCAGTTTCCAGCAACATGTATGCTAACTCAGTTTCTCTCATTCTCTTATAAACAAGTCTTTAAAAGAAAATAATTGAATTATAAACTAAGTTTAAAAAGTGACTTTACCTTTTAATTATAGTGACACCTCATACCCAGTGTCGGCTAAAATTACTGAAGTTAGAGAGAATTAAAGACTATCTTCTCATGGAGGAAGAATTCATTAGAAACCAGGAACAAATGAAACCTTTAGAAGAAAAACAAGAGGTAAATTGAGATGATGGTAACTTTCAATTTTACAAACTGAATTGTCTTTAGAACCTAGAACTGTCAGTGAACGAATGAACCTCAAGTTAGTTGGACCATGCAAGTCTTTGCGAATCACTACGAGCTTTCTTTTAAAAGCACTGTTTTGTACAGTGAGTAACACTTTTTTGATGTAATCTGCTATTCCTTCTTGACACCCTCTGTAGGAGGAACGATCAAAGGTGGATGATCTGAGGGGGACCCCAATGTCAGTAGGAACCTTGGAAGAGATCATAGATGACAATCACGCCATTGTGTCTACATCTGTGGGCTCAGAACACTACGTCAGCATCCTGTCATTTGTAGACAAGGACTTGCTGGAGCCAGGCTGCTCGGTCCTGCTCAATCATAAGGTAGGCCGAGAATTTCAAGGCCTGAGAAAGTATTTATTTCCTTCCCCTCAGATCTGTCCACCCAGCTTGTGGAAGTACATCACAAAGGATGTCACTGCTTTATGGTTAGCAGATCACGTGAGCCTTCCATTCTGGCTTGAGTTAAAACTGAACTGTCCCTTGTTAGGTGCACGCTGTAATAGGGGTGTTGATGGATGACACTGACCCCCTGGTCACAGTGATGAAGGTGGAAAAGGCCCCCCAGGAGACCTATGCTGACATTGGAGGTCTGGACAACCAAATCCAGGAAATTAAGGTATGCCTAGAAACTAGCTCTGGGTCTTTAAGGCTTTTTTTTTTTGGTTTATTTTTATTGCTAATTCATCTAATGCACTTGGAGTAATTCCACTTTTTCCTTTACTGCACAGATCAGTAACTGATTCAGTGCTTCTCAGTTGTAGTGGTCTGAGTTTGTTAATAATGAGATTGTAGAAGTGAACTGTTTGGGCTTCACTGTAGCAAGCTCCCTCCACATAATGCCTTTATAATAGAATGTTTAATGTTCAATGACCTGTGAATAGATGTTTCCACTTGTGTCAGCTTCAGCTGCGGCTGTCTAGAAATGTCCAGTGCTGTGTGTAGGACGGACGGTCCCGGAGACAGGTCCCAGTCCCTGCTGTGGGCCTGGGCGTGGGGAAGTGTTTGGGGCGGCTGCCTGCCAGGCCTCTGCAGGTTCGTCCATCTGTAGGGACGCCATTCAGAGTTTCCAGATCAGTGCAGGTGACAAGCTGGGAAATAACCATCATGTCCTTAGGGCAACAATAGTAGTGAAGATCTTTCCAGATCCTGTCTGTAGCTTCACTGATAAATGAATTGTAGCATTACGTGCTTTTTGCTCAAGAAGGGCTGAAAGGTTCTCAAGACAGTCTTCTGGGAAATTGGGTGCTTTAGGAGGAGATGGATGGGATGGACGATGGGAGCTCAAATAGAAGAGATTTCTGACCTTCCTTCTGATTTTTATTAGACAGGACAGAGAGAAATCCAGAGGGGAGGGGGAAATAGAGAGATGGAGAGATAGACCTGCTTCACTTCACATGCAAAGCATCCCCCCTGCAGGTGGGGAGCAGGGACTTGAACCAGTCTTTCATCTTGGGAATATGTGCTATTAACTGAGTGTATCACCTCCCGACCCCCCATAAGGACCCTTTCAGTGAACATTTTGGAGAGACAAAATGTGTACAAATGGGGGCCGGGCGGTAGCACAGCGGGTTAATCCCATGTGGCACAAAGTGAAAGGACTGGTGTAAGGATCCCAGTTTGAGCCCCCGGCTCCCCACCTGCAGGAGGTCACTTCGCAAGTAGTAAAGCAGGTCTGCAGGTGTCTGTCTTTCTCTCCCCCTCTCTGTCTTCCCCTCCTCTCTCCATTTCTCTCTGTCCTATCCAACAATAGCAGCAGCTATGACAACAATAACTACAACAAGCACAACAACAAGGGCAACAAAATGGGAAAAATAGCCTCCAGGAGCAGTGGATTTGTAGTGCAGGCACTGAGCCCCAGCAATAACCCTAGAGGCCAAAAAAAAAAAAAAAAAGATTTTCTTCTTTGGTGTGTCCTTGCTGTTCGTGGAAGCCACATGCTGTCTTTATTAGTCATTAAAATTGTATATTAAAGACAAGATATACTCGTGATGCATGACTATTAATGGCTTTTCATGGTTTCAGCAAGGAAGTCTACCATTTTTACCAAGTGTTATTTTCTGTAGGAATCTGTGGAGCTTCCGCTCACTCATCCAGAATATTATGAAGAGATGGGCATAAAACCCCCGAAGGGAGTGATTCTTTATGGCCCACCTGGCACAGGTATGTATGTTTTGTGTTTGGTACTCTCCAGATTCCTTCTTAGCTTGGTGCTAAGTGTTCATTATGGAAGTGTTGAGTGAGGGTGCCAGGGTTCATCAAAGTATGCTTATATAATGGGTGCACTGAGAAACTCAACTTGTGAGATCAGGCTGTGGTGTACTTGATAGAACACACACATTACAATGTTTAAGAATCCGGGTTCAAACCTTTAGTCCCCACCTGCAAAGGGGAAGCTTCACAACTGTGGAAACAGTGTTACAGGTATTTATCTTTCCCCCACCCCCTTAATTTCTCTTGTGTCTCTATCCAAAATAAAGATTTAAAAAAAAAAAAGTTGAGAACTTACACTTGAAATTATAGACTTCAGAGTGAATGTGTCATAAACAATAGGAAGAATTGCAGTAAGAATCAACAGTAGGTGATTAGGGAGGTGGTCTAGTCTGGGAGGTGGCATAGTAGGTAAAGCATTGGCCTCTTGGGCATGAGGTCCTGAGTTCAATCCCCGGCAGCACATGTACCAGAGTGATGTCTGGTTCTTTCTCTCTCTCTTCCTATCTTTCTCATTCATAAATAAAATCTTAAAAAAAAAAAAAAAAAAAGCACCCTCCCCCCCATGAAATGCATTTACAATTCCCAAATTAAAAGTATTCTCAACAAGGTCAAAACACGTGTGCAAAAGTCTTGTAATTTTATTAGATTCACATGTTAATAAATGATATTTTAAAATTTTTTTTAGGGAGTCGGGCTGTAGCGCAGTGGGTTAAGCGCCGGTGGCGCAAAGCACAAGGACCGGCATAAGGATCCCGGTTCGGATCCCGGTTCGAACCCCGGCTCCCCACCTGCAGGGGAGTCGAGTCGCTTCACAGGTGGTGAAGCAGGTCTGCAGGTGTCTATCTTTCTCTCCTCCTCTCTGTCTTCCCCTCCTCTCTCCATTTCTCTCTGTCCTATCCAACAACGACAACAACAATAATAACTACAACAATAAAACAACAAGGGCAACAAAAAGGAATAAATAAAATAAATTTTTTAAAAAAATTTTTAAAAAATTGTTTTTAAGTATTCTCAGATATTCTGGATTTATAGGCTATAAAACAATGTTCTAATATTGGTACGAGTTGTACAAGCCTATTAAAAATAATTTGGGAACAGAAATAGCTCTTGTTTGGGGTGGGGGTGTGCCTTACCATGGATACCAGCAGGTTTCAAGCCCCAGTGCCACATGGGATCTTAATGACACTGAAGGAAGCTTCAGGTGCTGCAGTGTCTCAAAAATGAGTCAGCCTCGAGCAACAGGCGTGTGGCCCAGAGAAGAAAAATGTCTTGATGCAGCCAGAAAGATGGTGCGAGAGGGTGCTAGCCTTGAACACGAGGCATCAGTCCATCCCTAGCATCCATGATCAGATGTGCCTTGTCAATGCTTTGCTTCTTCCTCCTATATCTATTAACAAGTAAATAAATCTCTTTAAAAAGCAGCTGAGGGCGGGGGTAAAGGGAGCAGAACTAGGGTTCTACTCAGGAGAGCCATTCATGTAATAGCTGCTCTGTGGTGGTCACATGAGAGCCATTCATGTAATAGCTGCTCTGTGGTGGTCACATGAAGGCTATTCTCCTGCTCCACTGATACAGTGGAGATTGATTATTATTAGGCTCACTGTCCAGCAAGTTAACCCAAGTGAGTTACACTGCAGGACTTGGTTTACTGTCCTGAGTTCCGAAGGAAGACTTGTTTGGTCAAATGAATTGAAACCTTCTTCCCAAGAGAACTTGTGTTAAGGATTTCCCACATCGGAAGCCCGGATCTACCGTTAGCCTGTCATCTTACGAGTGCAGGAGGCGCTATTTCTAAGCTTTTTAGCAGTCCCTGTGAAGGGAAGGAGTATGAACTCCCCATTCTCCTTCCCACCCTACTGCTTCTCTGCCACCCTACTGCTGGCCTCCCCTGAAGACCCAAGGCTGGTCCTTTCCCAGATGTTTTCTGAGGTGGCTGCCTGGCTCATTGCCCAAGTCCTCACTGAGAACATACCGGTAGCTCCTCCGGGTATGGAGTTTGGGGGGAGAGGAGGGTCCTGCAAGCCTGGTGCTCAGGAACACTGGGAGTGTTTTCTTAGGGTTAAGCCGAGGATTCCCAGGCCTTCTCTTCATCACCCATGGTGTCGCAGGAGTTTGGTTCTCTAGGCCTGTGCTGAGTGGGTCAGATTAATCTATGTAACTTTGATGGACTAGTATTTTCTGCCACTATCACAATGAATTGATGGAGGTAACAGACTGAACTTTTCTCTCATACTTAACTGTGGAAACAGCATGTGAAGTCACCAGAATGGTGGGCCTTTTCATCCCAAGGGTCCGCTCATCTTTCAGGTGCATTTAACATGATCATGACAAGAGATTTTCAGTTTAAACTTTTTTTCTTTGTCTTTTTTTTCTCTCTCTCTCTCTCCCCCTTAACCTGAAATAGGTAAAACCCTATTAGCCAAAGCAGTAGCAAACCAAACCTCAGCCACTTTCTTGAGAGTGGTTGGCTCAGAACTCATTCAGAAGTACTTGGGCGACGGGCCCAAACTCGTGCGGGAATTGTTCCGAGTTGCTGAAGAACACGCACCCTCCATCGTGTTTATTGATGAAATCGACGCCATTGGAACAAAAAGGTAGATTTTTCTCTCCCTATGTTGCATTGCCAAGTGGTAAGACACGTAGCGCTTTCCTGTGGTGTGCATGCCGGTTTACTACAGTGCCCACTGGATGGGGCTCTGGGTGCTTTCGGGTCTGTTCCTCCAAGTGGCAGGTAATAACTACCCAGACTTGCAGCTGCCTGGGATTGGCTGGCGAGTAGCCATGCCTTGAGCACCCAGATGGAGCCAAGAATATAGCTGGTTATGGGGGCAGGCACCAAACACAGAGACAGAGTAAGTGAGGTGGTTCAGGTACAGGAGTTACTAGTAAAAAAATTTCACTTGGCCCCTGAGGAGGGAGATGGCACTTCTTTTTGTTGCTGAAGTAACTAGGGAGGAGTGACTGGGTTGACTGGTGAGGATTTTTCCCCTTAGCAGAAAAGCTATGGCTTCACTCCTTGTCACCTTTCCCAAAGATATGACTCAAATTCTGGTGGTGAGAGAGAAATTCAGCGAACAATGTTAGAGCTGTTGAACCAGCTGGATGGATTTGACTCCAGAGGTGACGTGAAAGTAATCATGGCCACAAACCGCATAGAAACTTTGGATCCAGCACTCATCAGGCCAGGTCAGCAATTTTGTTTCTTCACCATGGAGAAATACAGTGTCCTTTTGGGAGATTATAAAATGATACATATAAAGGCGAGTGCTGTATTGAAACTTAGTTTACCAAACTATGGAAACTGTTTCTGTCATTTGCATCTAGGGGTGGGAAAACCTGGGGCTGGCGAATAGCGTTGCCTTTACCAGGTTCAAGCCAGGCCTCCCCTACATTGAAGGCTTCTTTGTTGTGTGGTCTCTTAAACACTCGCACACACTCCCTGACCCTTGCCTAAAAAATCCCAAACTACAGAAATGGGGACTTAAGATTTGGATGTCCTTCCCTCAGGACACTGCCTAGCTGAGACTGTGTCAAGCAGAAGGCCCTGGGCTGCCTAGAGTATGACTGAAAACCTTTGTACCCGCAGGCCGTATTGACAGGAAGATCGAGTTCCCCCTGCCTGATGAGAAGACTAAGAAACGCATCTTCCAGATCCACACAAGCAGAATGACATTAGCAGATGACGTCACCCTCGATGACTTAATTATGGCTAAAGATGACCTCTCGGGGGCCGACATCAAGGTGAGAATCTGGGCTCTTTTCGCCTATCCCTCAGAAGAGTGCTCTTCGGGTGGTGGTGAATTCAAGCTGGATAGGTAGTGGTCATCTTATTGTCATACCGATTTGTCATTATGTCCAGATACATAAGATGAAAAACCTAAAGAGCCACAAGCGAGAGTCACCAATTCTGAGCTTGCTGCCTTCTCTGGGCGGCTGACCTTCCAAGGGGGGT
Organism: Erinaceus europaeus; assembly: GCF_950295315.1. Taxonomy (NCBI): domain Eukaryota; kingdom Metazoa; phylum Chordata; class Mammalia; order Eulipotyphla; family Erinaceidae; genus Erinaceus; species Erinaceus europaeus. Next base: position 7,164,387 of record NC_080183.1, on the reverse strand, counting down.
GATGCAGCTGTGCAGACAGGGGTTAGAGTGTCTGTAGGGAGAGCTCGCCTCTGAGCTGCAGGTAGGAACTTGAACTTGTTGCATTCACACTTTAGTCTGAGTTCCAACAGGTGCGCTCCAGACTGTACCTCTTAGTACAAGCACATTTGTGTATGACCAGAATTCAGAGAAAGGCCTCAAAGCACTTGCACATAGTACACCCTGCATGGGAAGCTTGGGCTTCATCAGTGCTTACATAAAGGCAGCACAGGGCCTCTGACTGCTGATGCCTGCCCTGAGTGACTTGACTTGGTTTCCAGCAGAAATAAATAAGTGTTTTCAGTGTACTCCCCTCTACATTTGTCAACCTGATCCTTTGGGCCACCTGTTAGAATGCACAGGGACCTGAGCTCAAGCTCATGCTTCCTATTTGGTGTGTGTGTGTGTGTGGGGGGGGGTAGCTTCATGAATAGTGGAGCAGTGCTGCAGGCGTCTCCCCCACTCTGTCTCACCCTCTAGCAAAAGAAAAAAGAGGGAGGAGGTCCCTTTGGGAACAGTGGACAGTGGAGGAGCCTTTTGCAGGCACCAAACCCCAGAGATGACTTGATGGAAAACAAGACAAAACAAACCAAAATCTAATCCCTTCCCAAATGGTTAGAGTAATTTGTGTCTCATCTGGGTGTCTTAACACTTGTTCCAAAACAGCTATTTTTTCCTCTTAGAAAGCGTTTTCACTTTGCAAGTACTCTTCTCTCCTACAGGCAATCTGTACAGAAGCTGGCCTAATGGCCTTGAGAGAACGCAGAATGAAAGTAACAAATGAGGACTTCAAGAAATCGAAAGAAAATGTCCTTTATAAAAAGCAAGAAGGCACACCCGAGGGGCTGTATCTCTAGCAGAGCAGGTACCCGGGCAAGGAGCCGCTGTGACGGGCTTGACCCCCTGAGGTGGGGGAGGTCACCACAGGAATCCATGTTCCAGGTGATCTTTTTTAACAAAACATCCCATGTACACTTTTGACAAGATGCCAATGGGTCTGCTTCATCTGTCTGGTCATGTGAAGTTCTGTCTTGAAATAAAGTGTGCCCTTTCTCACAGTTCGTCTTGTTTCTGAAGCCTCCACACCTGCGTCTCAGCGGGGGTTTGGGGCCCCAGAAGTCATGCACACTTAGCTACCTGCTGCCCTACACCACAGCCCTAGAGACGAGACGGGGCGAGCTGTTCAACAGCAGCGAGTGGGAAGAAGTAGCCACCACACAGCCAGTGAGCTTTGTTGTTCCAGCAAAAAAAAAAAAAAAAAAAAGCTTCAGTTCACATGATTGGAAATACCAGGCTTTTCCTTTTGGAAGTTGCCTGGGAGCATGTGGGCTCTCTCAGCACTCTGGGAACAGGAAAGAAGTGTTGCTGTTGCTAAGAGATGAAGGATCCTAGAATCTCAACAGTTCTGTTGGAGATGTAGGGCGCCGGCTGTGGCATGGAGCCTACCCCTACTCCCCAGCTGAGAAGCCACAGCTTCGCACACAATGTTTTACCAGCCCCTGACTTCCCTCATGCCTCTCAAAGGTTGGCAGGGCTTGGGCCACCTTCAAAGGTGCTCTAGCTAGGTTTTCCCAACCAGAAGCCATCAATTTCTGGCCATAGTCTACTCACATTACTTGGCTTTTTCTGCATGAGGTGCCAAAGAGAAATTCAAGAAAAGTTCATTTCCTCCCAGTCAGGTTACGAAGGAAAGAGGTCTGAGTGGGTTTTTAGGTCTCATTCTGTTCACAGAAATGAAGGGTGCTGCCTGTTAGGGTCTTCACAGCAAGGGGAAAGCCTCCCTCCCTGCAGGTACCTCACAGGTGGTGGAAAGGAGGGGTTGGGTTTCATGGGAACAGCGCTCCGTTTGCCCTTCTGGTGAGTACTCTCAGCAGACTGTCCTGCAGGAGGACCCTCTCCTCCTTACAGGCCAGGCCACACATTGCTCTTGGCTAAAACAGGCACCAAATCTGTTAAGCTGACCAACAGGGGAGGAGCCTAAGGCTGAAAGTCAAACTCATCTCAGACTTTATCCCAACTGCGAGATCCAAAGGGGTAGGGTGGGCAGGATGACAGTAGCAGAGAGGGTGCCTTCACCATGACAAGACGGTACTGGTGGACAGGAGAGTGAAGCAACTCGCACCAGTCACAAAGCTTTAGTTAGCACTGGTACAATTCTCTAAGTGCACATAGACACACATATATAATATGTAAGAAATAGCTTTTGTGTCATTTACACATCCAAAAGAATGTGTACGGTAAGACTGGTAACCAGACACAAATCATATCAAGAAACTTCCACCAGAATGGAGGTCTCAACACGGGCTCACATCCCAGCTTGAGTGTGCCTCCTGGTCTCTAGTCCTCCAGCAGAAGGTCCAGCTCCTCCACAGGCAGGCGCACCCGGAGCTCTTTCTCGGTCATAAGGTCCAGGATCTCCTGCATCTCGTCAGGGAAGTACTCCACAGCATCCAGGTACAACACCTGACACAGAAAGCCGCCACTCCTGTTAGCCAGCCATTCACAGGAAGTCCACAGCCCGCACTGCCCATTCGCCACCCTGCCCAGACTCAGCAGCCCCCAGGCACAATGCAGGCACCAGCAGTTTAATTTCTGAATGTCTCCTGGCCTGGAATCAGCAAGGCAGAAGTTGGTGCATGGACCCCCATGCCTTGTGCATCTGAGCTGAGCTCTGGGTAGGTGTGTGGGAAGCCAGCAGCCCCCGCCCGCCCCCCCCCCCCCACACACACACCCACGAAGCTGGGCTCTGCAGGAGATGGTTCCATCCTGGAGACACTCAGTTCCCAAGCAGACACTGCAGGGACTGAGACTCACAGGAAGGTCCTGGGGAACCTGCAGACACTGATCTTCCAAACTTACCTTTGCCCAGGGACAATTCTGAAGTGCTTTATAAAATACACCTTTGCTTCTTTCTTTATTTCCTAAGGAAACCTGATGGGAGGGAATAAAGGACAGCAGTGACTTACTGAAACAAGAAAGTTCAAGCTGTAAAAGCCTCACAAGGGCAGCTCGGCACAGTGGGCCAGCTGGTAGGCACAGACTGGTACCACCTAGTGACTTAAGTATGAGGCCAGGTGCCTCAGACACACCCATGGCCACTGTAGCACTGGGGTCCTCCTCTACCAGTGGGCCCAGTGCTGACCTTGACATTTTTTAAACTTATTTCCTCTGTTGTGGGCCGCCATGTCCTGCCTTACAGTCCCTGCCAAGGGTGTGGGAGGACATTGATAACCTTCTAGAAGCAGAGTCTCTAACACTCGCCATGTGCTGAAAATTATCTCGGGAAACGAGATAACCAGGGTGGCTGAATCAGCAACCTTATTATTTTTAAGATTTATTTATTTCCTATGACAGGGATAGAGTTCCACAGACAGAAAGGAAGAATAGTCAGAGTGGGGGGGAGAGGATATGAACAGAATATTCTCCACAGGAGATATCCAAAAGGCCAATAAATAGGTGGAAAAAAAAATGCTCCAAGTCATTGTTAGAGAAATGTAAATAAAGACATCAAGATTTCACTTCACTCCTGTGAGAATGCCATCCATCAGAAAAGGCAGCAGCAACAAATACTGGAGAGGTTGTGGGAACAAAGGAATCCTAGGCGCCCGCTGGTGGGAATGTAAATTGGTCCAACCCCTGTGGAGCGCAGTCTGGAGAACTCTCAGAAGGCTTCAAGTGGACCTACCCTGTGACCCTGAAATTCCTCTCCTGGGGATATAGCCTAAGGAATCAAACCTATCCATCCAAAGAGATTTGTGCATATCTATGTACAATAGCCAAAACCTGGAAGCAACCCAGGTAAGGTGTCCAACAACAGAGGAATGGCTGAGTAAGTTACAGTCTATATACACAGTGGAATACTACTCAGCTATTAAAAATGGTGACTTCACTTTCTTTACCCCATAGTGGATAGAGAGCTTGAAGAAATCACATTAAGTGAGATAAGTCAGAAACAAAAGGATTAATATGGAATGATCTCAAAGACAGAAGTTGAAAAACAAGGTCAATAGGGAAAACACTAAGCAGAACTTGGACTGGAGTTGGTGTATTGCACCAAAGTAAAAGACTCTGGGGTCAGGGGGAGGGTTCAGGTCCTGGAACAGGATGGCAGAGGAGGACCTAGTAGGGGCTGAATATTTAAAAAAAAAAAAAAAAAAAAAAAAAAAGAACAACAACAACAGAGTAGTACTCTAGTACATGTGGCACTGGGAACTGAACCAGGAGCCACAGGTCTGTAAGTCTGGCACTCTGCCGGCTGTGCCATTTCCCTGGTCACTCAGAAACCTTACTGAAAGTAGAGTGCATGCCTTATGGTGTAAGGCCCTGGGTTCCATCCCTGGCTCCATGTGAGAACACCATGAACAGCACAAGGGTGAGGGGCTCCATGGATGATGGAGCAGTGCTGTGGTCTTTCCTTTAACCTCTCAAAATACCGGAAAACTGGGCTGGCCGGGACACTCAGCAGTATCACATGCTCGAAGCCCAGTGTTCTTTCCGCATACTACATAACACAGGGACTTCATGCTGAGAGAACAGACGTTCAGCAGGCTTTGTCTTGGCAGGCACAGAATCTTTAGTCACCATGCAGCTGCAGTGGCTTGTGGTCCCTCCTCAACTGCTCAGAAACCAGCATGTGCTGGGGGGCCTCTGCCCAGGGCAAAAACAATCCGATGTCCTACCTAACACTCAGTGAAAATGCCAGCTGCACTAGGCAGCTATCAAGAACAATGAACCCACCTTCTCTGACCCATCTTGGACAGAGCTAGAAGGAATTATGTTAAGTGAGCTAAGTCAGAAAGATAAAGATGAGTATGGGATGATCCCACTCATCAACAGAAGCTGAGTAAGAAGATCTGAAAGGGAAACTAAAAGCAGGACCTGGCCAAATTGTAAGTAGGGCACCAAAGTAAAAGCCCTGTGGTGAGGGGTAGACATGCAGCTTCCTGGGCCAGTGGGGGGTGGGAGTGGGTGGGAGGGATGGGTCACAGTCTTTGGGTGGTGGGAATGGTGTTTATGTACACTCCTAGTAAAATGTAGTCATATAAATCACTAGTTAATAAATATGAGAGGGGGAAAATCAATTGTATGTCTCGAAGTTTTTTAAAACACAGACTGAATCTTTTCAATATATAGGCTGTGTATTTGATATGCGGACTCTCTCAAAAGCCTAGACCAAGTAGATCAGAAGCAACCAATAGCACAGCTATATACAAGATACTGGGTACTGTACAGCAAACCCTAACAAAAGGACTTTTCAAAGTTAACCCAATTACCAAATAATGTGATGATAACATTAACTATTGATTGTCTTTTGGAACCCTAAGACAGCAGGAACCTCACATCTCCACTATAGAGCCTCTACTTCCCCCAGTCCTGGAACCCTTGGATAGGGCCCACTTTCCCGTATGCCTCTCCCAATCCACTGCATCTGCCGATCACAACCTAATCAACACAACGACTGCCACCTCAACATGCTTCACTTCAGACTGTCCAGAGACTTCATGTGTGGAATGACAACCCTTCAACTTCATTACTCGGGTAAGACCTTTCCTTTCATAGTATACTCTAATTCCATCCCAGGTGGTTCACTTTCTAACAAAGTCCCCAAACCTAGATATAGACCAGGTTCTGTGAGAGAGAGAGCATACGTTCACACGTATCCATAAACTACTGCAAAATATATACCTGAAAGCAGAAGTACACTAGAGTATGCAGTGAGTATCCCCCTAACACTTCCTCTCCACTATTTCAAGTTTTGGATCCATGATTGCTCAACAATTTGTTTGGCTTTGTATGTTAACTCTCTTTTCAATCACCAGGTTCCAGATGTCATCAGGATGCCGGCCAGGCTTCCCTAGACTGAAGACCCCACCAATGTGTCCTGGAGCTCCGCTTCCCCAGAGACCCACCCTACTAGGGAAAGAGAGAGGCAGACTGGGAGTACGGACCCACCATGTTCAGCGGGGAAGCAATTACAGAAGCCAGACCTTCCACCTTCTACAACCCACAATGACCCTGGGTCCATGCTCCCAGAGGGATAGAGAGTGGGAAAGCTATCAGGGGAGGGGGTGGGATATGGAGATTGGGTGGTGGGAATTGTGTGGAGTTGTACCCCTCCTACCCTATGGTTTTGTTAAATTAATTAAATCCTTTCTTAAATAAAATAAAAATTAAAAAAAAAAAAAAAAGAAAATGCAAGCTGCAATCCCTTAGCAAGTACTGAGAGCTGACGCCACTCCACCCACCAGGCCTCCTCTAAGAATTAACCTGTGGAGAAGCTGTGTGGGTGGAGACAGCCCCTCACAGCCTCCTCTGCAGTGGTCACTGAATGTGCCCTCACCTAAGCAGGTGGAGGCAGTCTGAAAAGCAGAACATCGGTGTGTGTTCTTACCAGAAAATTCAGGTACATTCTCCACAGTAAGGGGCACTGGCTGCCACTGTCGCTCCGTATTGCATTTTCAAAGAGCCCTTTGATGCGATGTGTCAGGCCAGTCTCCGGGATTGTGATATGGACTTCTTTGCCATCTATCCTGCAAGGCAGAGGACAGAAGACTCAGCTGACTCCCAGACAACTTCCTGCTGTGACATCACAAGATGAAGAGCGAGGCTACAGGTAGCATAATACTGGGGCTGTGGAGAAATAGCTTAACCAGCAGAGCTCTGAAGTTTCAGGCCTGAGGGTCCTGGCTGGACCCCTAGCACCACATTAATCAGGCTGTCTCAGTCTCACTCTCTCCTGTCTTATTGTGTAACTCTCTCATGGTTAATAACATTGATATCTCTCTCCCTCCACCATTCCCCTCTATCCTTCCCTCTCACTAGTAGGTATTTAAAAATGACAGGGGTTTAAAAATATCGGACCTGAAATCATACAATACGCAGAAGAAAACTCAGTGAAACACTTGAAGAGCTTAACATCAAAGACGTATTTGGAGATTCAACTCCACAGACAAGTGAAGTGAAACCAAGATTAAATAAATGGGACAACCCCACACACCTATGGACACTTAATTTTTGATAAGGGGTTCCGAACTATTAAATGGGGAAGGAGGGTCTCTTCAGTAAATGGTGTTGGGAAAACTGGGTTGGAACATGCAGAAGAATGAAACTGAACCACTTCATCTCACCAGAGACAAAAGTCAACTCCTGGATGTTAGACCAAAAACTATTAAATACTTAAGAGGAAAACATTGGCAGAACACTTTGCCAACACTAAACCTCAAGGACATCTTTGATGATACAAACCCAATTGCAAGGAAGACTAAAACAAGAATCAATTAGACTACATCAAACTCAAGAGCTTTTGCACAGCAAAAGAATCCCATCACCCAAACAAAGAGACCCCTCACAGAATGGGAGAAGATCTTCACATGACATGTATCAGACAAAAGACCAAAACATATAAAGAGCTCACCAAACTTAGCCACAAAAAAGCAAATGATCCCATCCAAAAATGGGCAGAGGATATGAACATGAGATAGGGCATACATGTGTGTACACATGTATCCATAAATTAGGGCAAAATATACAACTGAAAGCAAAAGAATACAATAGTTTGCAGTGAGTCAATAAGTGAAGCAAGCAAGTAGAAAGACACCATAAAGTTTCTAATGAAATAGTTTCTACTTAGACCTAGATACCCTCCCTCACCTACTTTCTATTACAGTTCCCTCAGTCACTCCAAAGCTAACCTTCTCAAAGTAAGGACTACAAAAGCTGAATAAGGGACAAGAGACTGACACACTTTAATGATGATGCTTTAGTCACAGCCCAGTCATCAGTCTTCAGTCAGCCTGAGAGCCTCCACAGAAAGCTGCAGCCACGGAAGCCCTCGGCCCGCGTGCTGGTCTGTAACACCCAAAGTGGCACCCTGCCTCCCCAAAGGCCTAGCAGGCTGCATTCCAGAAAGGTCTGTGATTACCTCTGAATAGTTTCCACCAGTCTTCTCCTCATTTTCTCAGCTTCAATTGCAAACAACCAAGGCTCCAAGGCTGTGGTAGACCTGGTGATGGCACTGAAGAATCTTCTGGTCTGGCTGGCACTGTGGGACTTATTCTGGATCTGTACGTACGCCCTCCAGAGCATCGGGTTGCTGGGGTACATCGTTAAGGCCTCTGAGAGGGCCTGGCGCAGGGGTGCCAGAGGGTACACGCTGACCTTCATGTGTAGCCGGAGCAGGCTTGTGTGTGTCAGGGTGACCGCCTCGAGAACCCGGCTGGGAGCCCGAGGGCCTGCGCTGTCCTCCAGCCCAGCACCATCCACGGAAGCAGCCTCCTTCAGCTTGGCAAACATCTGCTTGTAGGTCTGCGTGGCAGCATTGATCCCGACAGTCAAATACTGGAAGAGCAAGAAGCATCTGACCACGCTCACCAGGCGGTGCAAGACACAGCTCTCACCCAAGCAGTCCTGCAGCGCACGCTCGTAGGCCTTCCGGGCTTTGAGAATGTGGACGGCCAAGACCTGCCCACTGTAGGGTTCGTAGGGCCTGCTCTCAGCCAGCCTGGTCAGGATGTGAACGGCGCGGCCGGGGGTGGCCCTCCTCAAGTCCGGCTCCAGCTCCACCTCCAGCTCAGCATAGAGCAGGCTGAGCTCACAGAGGTCGGCGTCCTGCAGCCCCCTGCCCCCTGCTATGCTGAGGGCCGTGTCGAACACCTTCCTGGCCTCTTCCATATTGCCTAACAGCCATTCCAGGTGGGCATACTGCCTCCACAGACAGAAGTCGTTGCGGTTCTCCATCTCCTTGAGGAGATTCTTGGCTAGCTTTTTGCAGTTCTTTCCTTGTGACTTTAACCTCTTCTTGTTTTTTGTATGCAGGCACCAGATGACCTGGAGGGACAAAGGAAAGGAAGATTCCTAGTGCTCTATGCTTTGTTTCACCAGCTTTCCAAGCACAGATGTACACACGCCATCTATACGGCCTTTAGCCTTTAGCCCAAGGCTGGTAAACGCTTAGGCTGTCTGAGCCAGGAGACAGAGCAGGACGGTGATAGCAAGGCCATCACGGCCCCCTATGAACACATCCAGGTTTCCAGATAAGACCTCTGTACATAGGCAATACTCCAAATGCTCCTCTCCAAACAGAACTGGCCACCAGATGCTACCAGACACTTAAAAATTACAACATGGGGGGGTCGGGCGGTGGCGCAGTGGGTTAAGCGCATGTGGCGCAGAGCGCAGGGACTGGCGTAAGGATCCCGGTTCGAGCCCCCGGCTCCCCACCTGCAGGGGAGTCGTTTTGCAGGCGGTGAAGCAGGTCTGCAGGTGTCTGTCTTTCTCTCCCCCTCTCTGTCTTCCCCTCCTCTCTCCATTTCTTTCTGTCCTGTCCGGCAGTGAACAGCATCAGCAATGGCAATAATGGTGGCCACAGCGAGGCTACAACAACAAGGGCAACAAAAAGGGGGAAAGAAATGGCCTCCAGGAGCGGTGGATTCGTGGTACGGGCACCGAGCCCAGCAATAACCCTGGAGGAGAAAAAAAAAAATACAACGTGGTGTGCAATTAAGTCAGCTCACATGAGGTGGGCTCAGCCGTAGCACACAAGACCAGCACACTTCAGGCCCCAGGTTTAACCCTCAGAAATGCCATCCATATGCCAAGGCTGAGTAATACTCTGAGCTCTCTCTTGCTCTCATTTTTTATCACTCATTTAAAGAAAAACAACAACAAAACAAGTTATTGGTATACCTGGGTCTTCACATGTCACTATACCAACCACTTTATTCATTCAGGTAGAGGGGGGGGGTTGAGAGAAAGAGAGAGAAAGAGAGATGGGAGAGAGGACAGCGGAGTGAGGAAGAAAGGAAAGGAGGGGCCGGCTGGCCATAGCATCACCCACGTGGTGGTGGGGCTTCAACCTGGGTCACATGTCTGGCGAGTAAAAAACAGTACTCTGGGCATTAAGAGTCAGTACTGTGTACTGACCAGCAGAGGGCAGATGAGCTGATCCTAGATGAATTCCAGCATATAAATAAAGAGCAGGGTAAGTAAATAGCGTATTTGACCAAATTCAATAAGCAAAATCTTCCTAACTTTTCTGCTCCCATCTGGCTCCCAACACCATGTGCTCACAGTCACAGGCATCTGGCACTGCCAGTGTTTACATGATAAGCAGCTCCAGGCACCCAAGAGCATCACTCTTGCCAGTTCCTGTCTCTTCACTGAGATCCCAGGGCCCTACAAGGAGGACAGCCACACACACAGATGCTTTTTCTTTTTTATTTTATTTATATTCACTTACTTATTTATTTTGCACAACCATTATGTTGTCTCCCTGGCTCATGTGGTCTGACTTTATTTTTTATGCTTTTTAATTTTTAAAAATTTTTTATTATCTTTATTTATTTATTGGATACAGACAGCCAGAAATTGAGAGGGTAGGAGAGACAGAGAGACACCTGCAGCACTGCTTCACCACTTGTCAAGCTTTCCTTCTGCAGGTGGGGACCAGGGGCTTGAACTTGGATCCTTGAGCACTGTAACATGTGCACTCAACCAGGTGCACCACCACCCAGCCCCGCTTTTTTATTTTTTAAAGTACCTTTATTTATTTATTGGATAGAGTCAGCCAGAAATTGACAGTAAGGCGGGGAGAGGGAGAGAGACAGAGAGACACCTGCAGCCCTGCTTCACCACTTGTGAAGCTTTCCCCCTGCAGGTGGGGATTGGAGACTTGAACCTGAGTCCCTGTGCATTGTAGCATGTGCGCTCAACCAGGTGCATCACCACCTGCCCCCCCCCCCCAGGTGCTTTCCAGGTCCCTGAAGGAGATGTTGTGGTCCAGCACCCAGCAACCCCATTTCCAAGTCTCCACACCAGCTGAAGTGCCCACATGGGAGGCAGTGGCCAGTTACCTTTGCAGTCTCATACAGCAGCCAGGAGAAGCAGAGCTGAGACCTCTCCTTGCCAGAGAACAATGGCATCACCAGGTGGAAGAGGTTGCGAATGAACTCCTCGCCCTCCTGCTTGTGGCCCCTGGTCCAGCGCTGGCAGCCCCACGGGTCCAGGCGGCCAACACAACTGATGCCAGAGAAGGAAAGGTCAAGAAAAGTCAATGGCTTTTCGTCACAAAGTCCGTGATCAAAGACACTGTTCTCATCCATGGCCAGATAGAGACAGGAGGCTGGGGGACTGACGCCAGAAGGCACACCCAGGAACTGCAGGAAGGCCGTGATCAGCTGGAACTGTAGATCAGGGCTGGAGAGTCGGATGAGAGACTGCCCAATATCATCAAACAGCACCTGCAACAGAGACCAAATAAAGGGACCTGCTTAGAGGTCCAACCTATTTAAAGAAGCAAACACAAGAGCCTTTACAATTTCACACACCGTGAAACTGAAAATGCATTATTGAGCCAACATTTAAAGTACTTTTTAATTTTTAACCAGAGCATCGATCAGCTCTGACTTATAGTGATTTATTTTGCTCTGATTTATTTATAGTGGTATTGGGGATTGACTCAGGACTTTATAACTTCAAGCATGAGAATCTTATGCATAACCATTATGCTATCTCCCTAATCCTAAAGTACATTTAAAAATATTTTATTTATTTAATTACTTACTAGATTGGCAAATGCTAGAAGAAGAAACTTACTAGATAGACACAGAAAGGGGAGGCAGGGAAAGAGAGAGACACCTGCAGTGCTGCTTCGCAGCTTGGGGCTTGAACTCAGGTCCTTGCACGTTGTAACGTGTGCTCAACCAGTGGTACCACTGCCCAACTCCCTAAAGTACATTGTAAATAGGCTCCAGGAGCTAGGTTTTTTAGCAAGATGCAAAAGCAGCTAGAGGTCTCCCAGGCAACCTGGAGAGTCCTGTGGTATCATCCAAACAGCTTCACACATCTCTGAGAATGAACCCAAGGGAAGACAGCAGGCTTACGCCAAGAATCTTCAGGGCTTGGGACAGAGATTGTGCCTTCCACACCCGAGACCCTGAGTTCAAAATGTCTGGCACTATGTGGGAGCAACAGGATGAAAACAGGTGGACTGCCAGGTTGGTGGTGCTCTGGCAGACTTTCCCTCTCCTCCTCCCCTAGCCTCATCTGTCTGTCTGTCTCTAAAAATATGGCATGAAAAGTAGTTCCAGTACAAGAAGGTAGTTCAGGGCTGAGAAGACAGTACAGGGTTTCAGTAAAAGACTTTCATGCCTGAAGCTCAGAGGTCTCAAGTTCATTCCCCAGCACCAGCATCAGCCAGAGCTGAGCAGGGCTCTGGGCTCTCTGTATCTTTTCATCTATATCTACCATTCGTTTTAAAAAAAAGTCTTTAAAAAGAAGGTAGTCCAATGATATTCTGCATGTGCAAGGCCCCGAGTTCTCAAAATAAATAAATAAGAAGTTTACTGGTTAACGAGAGAAGAGCGGACCAGCATCTGGCACATGCAATGCTAAGCACTGAACACAGGACTTTATGTTCACAAGTCTGGTGCACAACCCACTTCGCTTGCCCAGTATATACCCCCCAAAGAAAGAAACAGATCTAAGAATCCTAATGGATTTAAAAAAAAAAAAAAAAATCCAGATTCGGTCACTTCTGAAAGCATGCACAGCTGCTTTTACAATTACTTTGCTAAGGTAAAGCTGCAAATAGTCCTAATTTTATGAATAGGAGATAACTTGAGTATTTTGTGGTTCCTTTGTACAAAACTGCTTCAGGAAATGAAGCATATGCTGAGAGAGAGATAAACAGCAAGGAAAGAAGAAAACTACAGGAGCAACAGAGCGTGTTAAGAGCAATTTTAAGAGCCTAATGGTACCTGTAAATGTTCACAGCTGACTTCCTGCACCAGCGCTAAGATGTAAGGCTGAGTTTACTTACACTGCCCTTAGCTTCTATGTGCTGCATGTCTGACTGGCCTTCAGAGCAGCTTTCAGCAAACAGGAAATAAAAGCCGAGCACAATAAACCTGGGCTACCTGGGATTCAACTAATCAAAAACATCAATTAAGCAGAAAGCATCTCTCCCCCAGGCTTTGATAAAAGCTAAGTGATAGGAAATTGCTCACAGCAGTAGTCTGCCCCAGAAGTCAGCTGCCAGGACACTACTAGGACTCTGCATCTTGAGAAGGAGGACCATGAGCCCTAACATAGACCCCCAATCACCAAAGGAAGACCCACTTTTCTGAGCTGGAGGCCACTAGACAGAGCAGCATGTACCAAGTCAGTTAATGCGAGTAAAGGCCTGGCAGCTCTGGGCAGAAAAGCTGCACACAGCCCTGATAGGAGCAATCCGTCCATTCCTCTTGTCTCTCAGAGTCAACACTATCTGTAACCTTTCTGAGGACCCAAGAGGGGCAAGGAAAGGAAATGTAGTTAAGAGTCTAGGGCAGGGCAGTCGAAATACACTGGGCTGTTTCTATGCATGTTTGCATAGAAAAACACAAGGGTGGGGGCAGATGGCACAATGATTATGCAAAGAGACTCTCACGCTTGAACTTCTGAAGTCCCAGGTTCAATTCTTCCCTTCCCCACCGCCATGAACCAGAGCTGAGTAGTGTTCTGGTAACACACACACACACACACACACACACACACACACACACACACACACACACACACACACACACTTTTGCCATGACTTTTCTGACATGATAGCTCACTTGGATAGTGTGCTGCTTTTGACATGTGTGTGTGACCTAGGCTTATGTTCATCCCCCACCACAGCGCTGTGGTCTCTCTTCCTGCTTCTCTATCTTAAAAAAAAAAAAATTCTAGAGTAGAAGGGTTTTGAACCCTGAACCCTCAGGCATCTGTGGAAAATTAACGAACTAAACTGGAAGGCACTTGGGGTGACCCTGAGAACATACCAACTTACTCGGGGGCAGGCACTGTCTATATGCTCCCAGTTCCCAGGAGCCTATGGGGAGAGGGAAGCTTCCAGAGTTAAGAGCAGGCTAGCGGCGCCCAATCCAATGAGTGCTCAGAGCACCAGGACAACCAAAGCCAGTGGGAATGGGGAGAAGGCAAAGGCCCGGCAGGTGGTGGCCCTCCTGGGGCGGGAACACTTGCCTGCCTCTCTGGATCCTCACAATCTTCCTCAGTCTGCTTCTTGGTCTTATCCGGGCACCATGGCCGCCAGTGCCTCTGGTCTCGGGACCGCTCCGCAGCAAGCCAGATCTGCCACCTGGGCAGCGTCTTATCTCTTATTTCCTGGTCATCATCTTCTGGCTCATCCTCCTCCTCATCTAGACAGAAAGGAAAGTGTGAACCCAGCTGACCAGAATGCAATCCACCTGCTTTGCCAGCTACCACAGAGAGCCCCCATATGGCTAAGGGGAGTCAGGCCAGACTTCTGGGGCATTCTGTGGCACTAAGGGGCTCTCCTAAGATCAATTTCCCAAGGAAAACTGGCAAACTAGAGGATGACGTCAGAGAACTTTTAGTCACATTAATTAAAGGGGGAATGACACATTCTGGAACAGCTCTGTCCAAGAGAATAATGAGAATGTCTTCTGTCTCCGCTGTCCGATACAGCAACAACGGGCCACAGTAAACTAATAGGTTTTGCAGTGGAGCTGGTAGAAGAAATGAAGTTTTAACTTTCTTTCACTTAAATAATTTTTCATTAAAATGGCCACATATGAAAGGCTCTGTGCTGTGTGAGGACTGGGGTTCAGACCCTCCACCCCCACCCCCGCATCATATCGCAGTACCGCACAAAGAAGCAGCTTCATGAATGGTGCTGTGGGGTCTCCCCTTTCCCTCTCTCACCCTCTACCTGGTTGGGAGAGACAAAACCAAAAACCAAACAAACAAAAGCAAACAGCCCACTGAGAGCACCCACAGGTGTGAAGCCCTGGTGGCAAAAGGAAAAACCCACATGTGGCTTATGGGCTACTGTACTGGACATCACAGCTCCGGTACACTATGGCTTTTTCTGTCACCACTAGGACTTCACTGCTGCAGGCTGATTCTCTAAGATAGGAAGAGAGCAGCAAAGGCACTGTAGCACTGAAGGTTCCTCCCCTACACTGGGGGAGAGGCTCAAACCTGGGCCCCAAGCATGGCAAAGGAGGCGCACTACCCAGGTCAGCTATTTCACTAGCCCAAGAAAGCTATGAGTTTTAAGGACAGCATGGCTTAGATTTAATTTTTTTGGAATATTTATTTATTTATTCCTTTTGTTGCCCTTGTTGTTCTATTGTAGTTATTATTATCATTGTTATCGGATAGGACAGAGAGAAATGGAGAGAGGAGGGGAAGACAGAGAGGGGGAGAGAAAGACAGGCACCTGCAGGCCTGCTTCACCGCCTGTGAAGCGACTCCCCTGCAGGTGGGGAGCCAGGGCTCGAACTGGGATCCTCACGCCAGTCCTTACGCTTTGCGCCATGTGCGTTTAACCCGCTGCGATACAGCCCAACTCCCCCTAGATTTAATTTTTAACTCAGAACCTACCTTCGCTAGACCACTGTGCTATTTTTAAGAGTTTTATTTATTTTATTTTCATCAGAGGGGAAAGACAGGAAGGAGGGATGGAGGGAGGAACACCAGGTCACTGGTCAGCTCTGACTTATGGAGGTGTCAGGGATTCTATCCTGGAGACTCTGGAGTCTTAGGCATGAAAGTCTGGTGAATAGGTAATGTGTAACCCCCCAGAAAATCTTTTAAGACTTGTGTGCCTGAGACCATAGTCTGAACATCTAAGACTTCTGCTGGCCAGCCAACATGGTGACCGTGAATGTGCCCAGTCTAAACTGAGACCTGCTGGAAGTGTGAAATACACACAGTTTCCAAGAATTCATATGAGAGTAAGAGAATGCAAAATAATGTATTTTTGACACTGATCATATGCTACAATGTCAATCTTTCATATACTAGGTTAATAAATCACATCAAATTAATCTCACCTGGCTTTCTTTTCTATTATTTTTAAATGTTACTATTAAAAATTAAAAAATTCCTATTAAAATATAAATTTTTTTTTTTTGCTGGCAGAGGATAGCTGTTCCACTCCTGAGGCTCTCAGTTCAATGCATGCTCCTCTCTCTTTCTGTCTCATGGAAAAAGAAAATGGTCATAGGAACAGCTCTCCGTGGAGACAGTGGGCCTTCCCACTGTCTGGCCCGGGCTTAAAGTCCCAACGCCATGTGGGAGATGCCATGGCCCTGGAGGGCTGTGGTGCTGTCCTGCTGTCTCTGTCCCCATGAAAAAGCACTCTGCGGTGGTGAAATCATGCCTAAGTGCTGCCCTAGCTCAACAAAAAACTAAAAGTCTTTAATTATGAGAGGTCAAAGTACCACTCCACCATTGCTAATGAAGTTCTCTTTGGTTTAGTCTTTAGTTTTTATGGGGTCCTGGGGACTGAGCCAACGCTTCATCTGAACTGAACCCAGGGCTTCACACACACACAAAGTATACATTTTATCACTGAGCCATACCCCTAGTCTCTGGCTTTTAGACATTTTGAATTGACATCTATGGATGGCTTTCATAACATTTCTACTTAACAGAGCTGTTACAGTGTAAGTCTATAAAGTACATTGGGTTCACTTAGTATGACCATTACACCAATGCAGTCATTAAGTATTCCAAGAAAGGCATATATAGTTTTCAAAGAACCTACTGGTTTGTACATTGCCAAGAAAGGAAAAAACTATCTTAAATATACCCTAAGTGTGTTGGCGTGGGGGCGGAGGGGAGGTAGAAATACAAGATTAGGGAGTCGGGCGGTAGCATAGCAGGTTAAGCGCAGGTGGCGCAAAGCGCAAGAACCGATGTAAGGATCCCAGTTCGAGCCCCCAGCTCCCCAACTGCAGGGGAGTTGCTTCACCCTCTTCATGTACTGATATTTTGATGCTGTACAAAGTGCTCAAACTACTGATCAATATATAGCTTCACGTGATAGATAGAAACAAATTCCTGAGCAGGTCCTTACCTGGGCTGATGATCACCCATCCGCCACGTTCCTGCTGGTGCATCCAGGCCCGCCAGCCCCGTGCGCCCTTCTCACCAGCCCGAGGCTCTCCACTGTCCCAGAAGGGCTCAAAGAACTCCACCTATTTTGGTGGAAGGCATGGAGGTGAGTGAGCCCAACAGGCACAGAACTGCTGCATGACTGGGATAAACAAGTGCTAAGTGGTGCAGTCAGGGGCCCCAGCCTCAACGGCCTTTGCTGCCCACCTCCCCAGCCCATCCACACACATCCCATCCCCACAGGCCCACGGGGGGATGGGGTGGGGGTGGGAGGGCCCCAAAAATTCCACAGTTGCAGTTTAAGGATGGAGTTAGCCTAGTGGGCACAGCACTGCTGAGCCACTGGGAAAAGCAAGTGCTGACTGGCATGGGGGGGGTTATAGTTCTTAGAATCTTGTAAGATTTCAAGAAAAAGGAAAAAAAAGAAAAAGAAAAAGAAAAAGAAAGCAGGAAGACAGGAAGGGGGAGGGCAGAAGGAAGGATGGTTACCTAGCAGGGACAGCAGTCTCTGATAAGACACCACAGTCTCTGCCCAGTGACCCTACCCTGCTCCACCTTTGAGTGTGGGCTGGACTTAATGCTGACTTCTGATGAACAGAAGTTTGTGAGAAGTATGAACCTTCTGAGACTGGGTTAAAAAGACTGGCCAAGCTAAGGAGGACAAAATAGGGAAACAGCTTCCTGGTTCTGGGTGCTGGCAAGCCACCTAACAAGGGACAGTGGCACTGCCAACTGCCCAAATGCCACTGGGTCCCCTAATCCTCTAAGTCATGCTGTTTTCAAGAGCTCTGAAGGGGGGGGGAGAGGTATGCAGCATTTCACCAGGGCAGACTGTGAGCTCTTAAGGGCATGGTCACATGGCAGTGAACTTGGCACAATGCACAACACCCAGTATGGACTTAGCAAACACTTGTAGAGACAGAAGTGAGCAGAGTAGGCCTCCAGTGACTAAAATGGCCTGCAGATTAAAGGATAAGGTTTAGAGGGTGACCACCCTCTCCCTCATCCATGTGGGCACTCGGTGTGCCACGTGGGGACTGTTACTGGCAGCAGCTAACACCCCCGGGTCAGAAGATGAACACAGCATTAAGCAGGAAGGTGAGTGACCATGCTACCAGCTGACATCAAGAGCCTGCAAACGCAGCCAACAAACAACCTGCTCTATGAAGCTTTTGTAAGAAACCTTGTCAAGAGGATGAGCGGGCTTCTGAGAGACATGTCATGGGTCAGAACTGCAGGACTGTCTGGCCTGAGCCCCGGGAGTGCCAAGCAGCCTGAAGGAGAGTGGTGTGTAAGACAGCCCGTCAGGGCAGGGCCTGCCAACAGCCCGGTAGAACCCTGACTCAGCCAACCCACGATGCAGAGCTGGGGTGACGGCACTTTACAGGGAAGGACGTGCATTCAAGATAAAGAAAGGGGCGGGGAGGCAACTCCAGGGCTCCACCAGCAGCTAAATAACATTTCCCAAATAAAACCATGGCCCTAACATTCTAAACAAAAGCTTTTCCTTGTTATCTTTTTTAAAAAATCTTATTTATTTATTTATTTTGATTTTTCTACCAGAGCACTGCCTAGCTCTGGCTTATGGCGGGGTAGGGGATTGAACCTAGGACTTCTGGAGTCTCAGGCATGAGGGTCTCTTTGCATAACCATTAAGCTATCTACCCCTGCCCCCTTTTTATCTTTTCTTTACTGTTGGCCTAAGGTAGAGCTCTATAGTTCTCCATCAGTTCTTAGATAACTATCGACTCCACTTTGAATGAATGGCTAAATTACCATCCTGTGTAGCAACAACAGAAGGTGGAAAATTCAAGAAAAACATACACTGAGGGCCGGGTGGAGGTGCACCTAGTTGCTTGCACATGTTATAATGCACAAGGACCCGGGTTCAAGCCACCAGTCCCCACCTGCAGGGGGAAAGCTTTGCAAGTGGTGAAACTGTGCTGCAGGTGTCTCTCTGTCTCTCTCCCTTTCTAGACCTGCCTTCCTCTCAAATTCTGGCTATCTCTATCCAATACATAAAAAATAAAGATAATAAATTTAAAAAAAAAATTGCACAGCAAAAGAAACCACTACTCAAAACAAGAGACCCCTCACAGAATGGGAGAACATCTTTACATGCCATACATCAGACAAGAGGCTAATAACACAAATAAATAAAGAGCTTGCCAAACTCAATAACAAGAAAACAAATAACCCCATCCAAAAATGGGGAGAGGACATGGACAGAATATTCACCACAGAAGAGATCCAAAAGGCCGAGAAACACATGAAAAAATGCTCCAAGTCTCTGATTGTCGGAGAAATGCAAATAAAGACAACAATGAGATACCACTTCACTCCTGTGAGAATGTCATACATCAGAAAAGGTAACAGCAGCAAATGCCAGAGAGGGTGTGGGGTCAAAGGAACCCTCCTGCACTGCTGGTGGGAATGTCAATTGGTCCAACCTCTGTGGAGAACAGTCTGGAGAACTCTCAGAAGGCTAGAAATGGACCTCCCCTATGATCCTGCAATTCCTCTCCTGGGGATATATCCTAAGGAACCCAACACATCCATCCAAAAAGATCTGTGTACACATATGTTCTTAGCAGCACAATTTGTAATAGCCAACACCTGGAAGCAACCCAGGTGTCCAACAACAGATGAGTGGCTGAGCAAGTTGTGGTCTATATATACAATGGAATACTACTCAGCTATATAAAAAAAAAAAAGTGACCACCATTTTTAGCCGATCTTGGATGGACCTTGAAAAATTCATGTTAAGTGAAATAAGTCAGAAACAGAAGGATGAATATGGGATGATCTCACTCTAAGGCAGAAGTTGAAAAACAAGATCAGAAGAGAAAAGGCAAGCAGAACCTGAACTGGAATTGGCGTATGGCACCAAAGTAAAAGACTGGGGTTTGGGGGGGGGGGGGGAACACAGGTCCAAAAAGGCTGATAAAGGATCTAGTGGGGGTTGTATCGTTATAAGGAAAACTGGCAAATGTTATGCACGTAGAAACTACTGTATTTACTGTCGAATGTAAAACATTAATTCCCCAATAAAGGAAAAAAAAAAAGAACAGGAAATCTATCAGGGGAGGGGATGGGATACAGAGATCTCTGGTAGTGGGAACTGTGTAGAGTTGTACCCCTCTTATCCTATGGTTTTGTCAATGTTTCCTTTTTATAAATAAAAAAAAGAAAAACAATTTGAACAAATTCAATAAATATTTTTAAAAAGTGTAACTGGTCATAATCGATTATTATGTACCACAGAAAGACATTCTACCAGGTAAGCTACCTTTGCCAACCCACAGACACTTCATAAACAATTCATTAAACTTCCACAAGATGGAGACCTCAGCCTCTTAAAAAAAACAAAAAACAGCTGAAAGTTCACCATAAATTCAGATCTTCCATCTTCCACCAGAGTCTCTCGGGTAGAAAAGGAGCAAGGCTTTCCTGTGTGGACAGCTCCATGAGTTTCCTTGCCTCACATCACAAGCACTGGCAATGTTCTTGCTGCCTAAAAGATTTCCAGCCCCCACCCCACCCCACCCCACCCCACCCCCGCCTCACAGGCTAACCCGATGACAAAGCACCAACATCCGTTTCCTTTGCAACTCCAGCACAGACAGCAGGCATCAAGCAGTGGCAAGGCTGCGGGGTGGGGGGGAGAGCAATGCAAGACCCAGACGATAACACAGGGTGGTGGGAGTGACACGTGATTTAAAAAAAAACAAAACAAAACATGACCAAAAATAAATAAATAGATAAATAAGTGTCATTTAACAAGGCCATCAATTTTTTTTTTTAAAGTCTTAATAAAGACATAAGTGATCCTTTATATTGGTGTGTGTGTGGGGGGGGGTAGATGGCATAATGGTTATGCAAAGAGACTCTCATGCCTGAGGCTCCTGAGTCCCAGGTTCAATCCCCTGCCACACCACCTTGAGCTGTACAGTGCTCTGGCAAAAAAATAAATTGTGGGGGGGGGGGTTGGGGGGTTGGGAGGGGTCTTTCATTTTTCCATGTTTCAGTACTTTCATCACTAGGGAATTTTCCTTCAATCACCAGAATATTTCTGAGAAACAATTCTCAGCAGGACTGGTTTAATGAGGCCATGCTGTCTCACATCACTAAGAGAAGTTGTATTATACCGCCTCCTCCTAGCAGCCACACCTCCCCACACAGGACAGAGAGGGAGGGAGGGAGGGCAGGCGAAACGGAGAGCTCATGCAAGCAGAGCAGATACCTGTCCTTTGGTGGGCAGGTCTTTCACACTGTCGGGCTTGAAGAAGGTGAAATCAACCATGGCCTGGAACAAAGAGATGGTCTTCTCCGTGTGCCCAGCTTGCCGGAGGAAGTGGCACTGCTGAAGAAAGAGAGCTGTGGGCAAGGAGAGCAGAGGGGGAGAGTCCTTGTCAGCACTGCAAGACAGCCAGTCACTTCGACAAGCCTATGCTTCAACACTGAAAACGGTTTTTCCCTGAAGGCACTATCAGAGGTTCAAAACTGTGATGCATTTAAAAGGGCTCACAATGGACTTTGATTCTAAGTTTCATAGGGAACCGCCACAGGATACAAATATTAACAATAAAAACTTGGCCTGTGGCATGTAATGAAGGCAAGAGGTCAGTCTAATCCCAGGTTATGAAATACTCCAGGCTCCCTGTTATAAGAAAAGGGACAGGGAAAGGCTGGCTTAGGTGTTTTTTCAGGAAGCCAAGCTCTGCACGCAGGAAATCACTAGGTGGCATCAGGCACCAGCAGTTTTCTTCAGCTGCTCTGCATGTGCTACCAACACTCCAAGGTCCCCTGCTTAGAAAATTCCAGTTCATCTGAACTGTGGCACCAGTCCACATGGTAAGGTTAAGCTATTTGGACATGAGACTGATTTTTCTATCAGTGTGGTAAATGTTTATTGTTTCTAGAGATGTGTTTACAGCCTAAGAACTCAATACAGACTCAAGAGCAGGGCTCTGAATCAGTAAATGCCTAGTATGTGCCAGACACTGAACTAGATACAGCACATCTCAGTCACTGTGCACAAGCCTGGAAGTCAAACAGTATACTGCCGGTGCCAGGAGAGATACTGAGGCTCAAATAGGTTAAGGACTCTACCTCAAGTAGCACCAGAAGCAGTAAAAGACAAACTCAGGATTCAAGTCAAGAGTGATTCTAACTCCTGAAAAATCCACTATTGGAGGCTAGGGAGACAGCATAATGGTGATGCAAATGGCTTTCAGGCCTGAGGTCCTCAGGTCCCAAGCTTAATCCTCAGCACCATAAATGAGCCAGAACTGAGTAGTACTCTGGTGTCTCTCTTTACCTCATTAAAATAAATATTAAAATTCTTCATTTTTGGACATATGTATAGCCTGGGCACTGCTGGGACACACCAAGTGTCATTACTGTGACACTACCCATGAACGGACCCATTGTCTATGTAGTGATTTCTACTTTGTACGGGCATCAGTGGACATTAGCACTGATATTCTAGAACTAACTGGGTGAGAGGACTGGGACAGGGTCTCCCAAGATAAGCCACCAACAACCAAAACAGTTAAGAGACTTGATAGTGTTTACTTAGTTAACAGGTAGAGAGACTGGAACATTTTAGCCTACTGGTATTTTCCTATCTCTTATTGGCTTCCCTTGCCCCATTCCCACCCTGTACCAACAAACTACTGGTGGGGGAAGTGGCAGGGGTGGGGTGGGGGGAGCACAGAGTCAAAGAATCATGATACTGCTTTAATATATCAGTTTTAGAGCCTGGAAGATAGTTCGATGGGTAAAGTACATGCCTTGTTTCCTATGTTCCAGCCCCAGCACCAAGCTTTGGTCCTGTGGGGTGGGTATCTATCTATCTATCTATCTATCTATCTATCTATCTATCTACCTACCTACCTACCTACCTACCTATCTATCTATCGACATGTATGGAAAAAACTGACTTAGCAGCAGTGAAATGTGCAGACACAAAACCCCAACTCTGCCAAGAAGAATTAAGTATAATAATTAAATCAAAGCACAAGTTATCAGTTTTATCACCTTAGGCATGTCAAAAAGAAACCAAAACTACATCTTCCCTCACAACTGAAGTCAGAACCATAGCTGCCCCCATGTAAATGGAATCAGGTCACGGGCTCCTCACCAAACATGGCCTCCTCGGTGCCGGGCAGGGCAGGGTGTGATAAGATGCTGCCATCGTGCACGGCGGACAGCGTGCTCAGGCATTTGCCATACAGGCTGTGAATCTTTGACACCGTAAAGGTGCTGAACTGGCTCTGGCAAAACAAAAGGTATCTCCGCCAGAGGGCTGTGTTGTTGGGGTGTAAGAATATCAGCTTCTGCCACTCTTTGACCAGGGAAGAGGGTTCCCAGAACTCCGCGCAGAGCTTGAGCTTGGCCAGCTTCAGTTCCACGCTGCTCTGGTTGCTCTCGATGGCCCGCTCCAGAATGGCCAGCTTCTTCTCCAGGGTCAGCTTCAGCGACCTCTTCCGCTTCTCCCGCTCTCCTTCCTCGATGGCATATAAGCCAGGACTTCTCATGACCTCATCCTCAACAACAGAAATACCAATTGACAAGGCACACAGGGTAGGGGAAACCCAGCATTCCAATTTCAGCCCACAAGTCCCAACAGCTTTCTCATCCCTCAAGATGAACTGTTACTTCTACCCTGACAACCACATGCCTGTCACAATCGTTTTTCATAGAAACCCAGTTCTATGAAAAAACAGCCAAATGTGGAACAAAATGTGATAACTTGCATACACAAATCTACACATTTCAGAGAGCACCCAGCTCTAACGAGTTTCAGAAGCAGGCCCTTCTCTCTGACAAGTTTATGCTTTTGTCCCGACTGTACTCCAGGAATGTCTCGCCCTGCCTGGTATCTTATCTTTTAAAATTCTGTTTGGGGTGAGAAGATAGCTCACCCGGTAGAGCACAGGCCTTGCCATGCGTGTGGTCAGGATTTGAGCTCTGACACCATATGTAACTACCACAGGGCTGGGGGAAGCTTTGGTGCTGCAATGTCTCTCCCCTTTTCTCTGTCTAGCTCTCTTCCTTTTATCTGAAATAAAACAGAAAAGAGAAATCTTTCTGGAAGCAGTGAAACTGCATGCAGATGAGGCCAAACAAAAATCTGTTTGGGTTCACCTTCCCTTGGAGTCCTTCCCCACTCCCTCAAAGGCAGTCACTCCTTCATTCCATCCCCAGACTATGCTTTGCAGCATTCTCTCCCCACAGTGCAAGTATACTCACACCTGTCCTTCTCACTGGGCTCTGAGGAAGTTCAGAACAAGGTCAACATTTTAACAGTCTCATAAGCCCAATAGCAGAAGCTCAAAAACTAAAGCCCAGTAAATCGATTTGCCCCAACTGGAGCATTGTTCCTAGGTAAAACAGCAGGATGAGACAACATCAGAAGGGAGAGAAGAAGGACAGTGATGCTCACCTGGAAAGCAACGAACGCCATCCACAGCTGGATGTCCCGAGGTGTCTCCCGAACCCTCCTGTTAAATTCTTCCACCTTGGCCTTGAGAAGTGCGCTCTCTCGGTCGGGCTGAGCGTCTTGCTGCTTCACCTCTTGCTCTGAGGGACCGTGCCCTTGTAGCCTCTGAGTGGTGGACTGATCATAAATACCCAGAGGGTTCAGCCAGCTTGTGACAGGATGCGCCACATCCTCTGAGCTCGGCAGTGGAATGAAAGAGACTGGCTCTGAGGAGGGAGGCTCCGTCTGACCGCTAATGGCAATGCCATCCATGTTCACTAACCCCACATTCTTCTTTGTGAAATAGCGTTCCACAGGCTTGTGTGAGTGCTTCTTCTGTGTAGAAGTCCCTTCCCAAGATATACACTGTTTCTTCGGGTTAATGCCAAGGCAGGAGTCTCCTTTCCTCTTGTATCTTATATTTGAAAAAGAAGAGGACATGCATTAACTTAGCTCTGAATGACTGAAGGCTCATTAGAGTTACGTGCCTCTTCTGCAAGTTAACTACATGTATCCAAATTCACTTTCCCATCAAATTGTTTCTACTGAGATACAAAGATTAGTAATTAACTTCTGTCCCTCTGATTTATTCCTCCAGCACTTCAATTCTGGTGCTTGTCTTCCAGGTCTCAGAAATCCGTATTTTTCTGGAACTTCATAGGCTACAGTTCTGACATATGCACTATGCCTGTCATGTATTGTGGGCAAGGAAGTCAAACCATTCTCTGACACGATTCCTTATGCAGAATAGTGTCAAGCACACTGAGACCTTAGGTGGCAGGGACTAGGTCATCTGAAGCCCAGGTCAGCAGCCTTTTCCTTAATATTGTCCTGTGCCCCTACTCCAGCAGGGAGGTCTAAGATCCCTTTTCAGTTCCTGAAGTGTGTCACATAAAATTACATTGGGCTATTTTCTCCTCTGGAGGAAAAGAGGTTGGATTCTAAAATGCTTTTATGGGATGTATGGGCGTCCTAGAGTCACAAACACATGATGAGCTAAACATCTGCACAAAAGCTAAGGCAAGCTGTGAATTTTCCTTCATGTATGCTATCTATACAGACAGCCCCATTTTGAGAACGGGCAGGAGGGCTGAACAGAAACTTCCCAAAAGGAGATGCCGAGGGCTAATGAGTGCATGAAAAAGGCACCAGCATCACTCGTCATCAGGGACTACAAGTGGAAGCCACACCACACACCACACACCGCAACAGCTAAAATTAAAAAAGACTGACAGTGCCAAACGCTGGTGAGTAATCTGTGGGTAACCAGGACTCGCATGCACTGCTGGTGGGAATGGAAACCGGTATGATCACTCTGGGAAAAGGTCTGGCAGTTTCTTTAAAAAAAAAACACTAAACATAGACCAACCCTATGACCCAGCAATTCTATTCCTAGGTATTTACCCAAGAAAAGGAAACCATATGTCTACCAAGACTTGATTCGCAACAGCCAGAAACTGGGAAAAATACTAGTGACCATCACAAGAAATTAAAGAAATAGTGGGATAGCCATACAGTACAAGGTTATCAGCTGTAAAACGGAGCAAACCAATGATTGATGTCACAGTGCAGCTAAATGTCAGAACCATTACACTGACATAGCCAGGGAAACAGCTCGACAGCGCCTTGGACATGTGTGCCTGAAGTCCCCGGTTCAATCTCTGTATGGAGCAGAGTGATGCTCTGGCTTCTCTTTCTCTTCTTTGAATGTGAAACTTTCTCTGGTGTAGGCTTGGAAGTGGAGTAGTGGGTCCACTGCCAAACTTTTATGCAGGAGGTCCCAAGCTCAGTCTTGGTATCACGTGTGCCAGAGTAATGCTCTTGATCTTGCTCTTCTCTCATGTTAATGCTTATATAAACAGTATTATTTATAGTAGTATTTTGCCAACAGGGTTATCCTTGGGGCTCAGAGATTGCAGGACTCTATTATTCTCAGAGTTTTTTGTTTGTTTTTTATAGGGAGCAGGGGGATGGGACACAAAGACACAGAGAGAAGAGGAAACACCTGTTTCACTGCTCCGCCACTCATTACCTAGAACCCGGCAGCATACACTTGACTGGATGTGCCACTACTGAGCCCCTAAATATTTTTTGAAAAAAATCTTTAAAGTAGGGCTAGCAAAACAGCTCACTTGAATAGCACAGTTTTGCTATGTGCATGACCCAGGTTCAAGCCTAGCTCCCACAGCATTGAAGGAAACTGGTGCTGTGGTCTCTCACTCTCTGCATTGCTGCCTATTTTAAAAAAAGAAGAAAAAAAATCTGTAAGAGGGGGCCCAGGGCACTGGGTTAAGTGCACATAGTGTCAAGCACAAGGACCTGAGGAAGGATCCTGGTTCAAACCACCAGCAGGGGGGTAACTTCACAAGCCATGACGCTGGTCTGCAGGTGTTTCTCTGTCTCTTCCCTCTTTATCTTTCCCTCCCCTCTCAATTTCTCTGTCCTATCCAATAAAAAAAATGGAAGAAATAGTCACCAGGAGCAGTGGATTCAGAGTGCTGGCACCGAGCCCCCAGCAATAAACCTGGAGGCAAAAAAAAAAAAAAAAAAACTGTAAGATTAAAAAGAATACACACACACACACACACACACACACTAAGTAAAAGAAGGTAGACACAAAAGTAGACACACAATGTGATTCTATTTATATGAAACTCTAGAACAGACAAAAACTAACAGGCAGTAGAAAAAAAAGAAGGGTAACTGCTTTGGGGGAATTTTAGTGTGAACTGACTAGAAAGAATGACAAATCACTTTCTGGGGCTACAGCAAGGTTCTCTGTTTCCTTTCTTTTTTAAAAAGTATTTATTTATTCCCTTCTGTTTCCCTTGTTGTTTTATTGTTGTAGTTATTATTGTTGTTGTTATTGATATTGTCGTTGATGGATAGGACAGAAAGAAATGGAGAGAGAAAGCGAAGACAGAGAGGGGGAGAGAAGGACAGACACCTGCAGACCTGCTTCACCACTTTTGAAGCGACTCCCCTGCAGGTGGGGAGCCAGGAGCTCGAAGCAAGATCCTTATGCCGGTCCTTGCACTTTGCGCCACCTGCGCTTAACCTGCTGCACTACCACCCGACTCCCAGGTTCTCTATTTTCATGAAGGTCTGAGTTATGCAGGTGTATTTGCTGAGATGCAGCAAAGGGAGTTAGTGTATTACGCTGTGTATCAACTTTGAGTCAGAACAAAAAGATGAAATCATAGCGTATGTGGTCAAGTATTCAATCCTCAGGGAATAGTGTACAGGCAACACATCAAATGTCTCCCCTTTCTAGTCTTGTTTCATAAATTTTGCCCATGAACGAGATCATTCCATATTCATCTTGCTCTTTCTGGCTGTTCTCACTTAACATGATTCCTTCAAGCTTCATCCAAGATGAGGGGAAGAAATGACTTCATCATTTTTAACAGCTCAGTAGTATTACATTATGTATATAGACCAAAACTTGCTCAGGCGCTCATCTGTTGTTGGACATCTAGGTTGCTTCCAGGCCTTGGCTATTACAAATTTTGCTGCTTTGAACATAGGTATACACAGATCTTTTGGGATGGATGAATCTGATTCCTTAGGATATATCCCCAGGAGAGAAATTGCTGGGTCAGAGGGTAGGTCCATTTCTAGCTGCCTTTAAGTTCTCCAAACTAATCTCCATGGGGTTTGACCCCGTTTATATCCCCACCAGCAGTGCAGGAGGGTTCCTTTATTCCTGCAACCTCTCCAGCGCTTGTTGTTAACTGTCCTTTCTGATGTAGGCCGTTCTCAGAGGAGTGAAGTGATATCTCATTATTGTCTTTATTTATATTTCTCTAATAATCAGTGACTGAGCATTTTTCACATGTCTGTTGGTGCTCCATATCCTCTCATCCTTCTGGATGCCTACTTTTAATCATTTCTCTATACCATTAGTTTCATTCATTCATTCATTAATTCATTCATTTATAATCACTGGGAGAACTTTACCACTCTGGGTTGACTTTTTTCAGATAGACAGCAAGGTGTGTGGGGGGGGAACCATAGCACTGAAACTCCTCCAGTGTGTGTGGGTGGGGCTAGAAACTGGGATGTGAACATGGCAAGGCAGCCCACTATTCAAGTGAGCTATTTTGCAGGCTCTATACCATTAGTTTATAATTTTTACTGGCTCTTAACTGCTACATTGAAGCAGTACAGCATAATTTATTTAGCAATTTTCCTATTGCTGGATACTTAGGCTACTTCTAATATTACAGAATACTAGTAACGGCACTGGATCTTGAGTATAAGTTAAATGCCTGTAGCACGGAATTGGTGAGATGATCAAAGAAGTTGGCATGTGTGAAGTCTTTAGAAGAGCCCTTTTATAAATCCATAGCCGCACAGAAAGGGGTAGACACATATAAATTATTATCTTATAAAATTTAGCTCCTAAACACAAATCAACTGTTTCACTTGGGATATAGCCAAAGAGATAATAATCTAGTCCATAAATAGGGGGGAATCAACTGAGCTGAATTTTACTGGCAGACAGTATATTAGTCATGGGGACTTAGCCAAAGCTAATTCTTACTCTATTAGATCCAAGCCATTTACCAGAATACACCAGCAATCACCAAGTCATTGCCAGAATGCTCATGCTTTTAGACGATCTGCCATGACACTGGGCCAGGTCTGGCTTCCCGGAATTTTCACTCACTGGTCCTGGTTCCACCTCCTCAAGCCACACTGAACGGTGCCAGTCCACCTTCCAAAAGATAGTTTCACAAAGGTCTAGACCCAACAGCTATGAGCCTTTGTCTACTCCTCACCTGGCAGAGTTCACCTGGCTCACAGTGGTCCTATCCATCCTTATGAAATCGCAGTGCCTGGCACAGTACTCCCACTGTCCTCTGGCCAGCTCAGAGTGCCAGAAGAGTTCATACCTTCCCAGACTTGGGCCCCAATGGCTGTATTCTATTAATCCAGATAGCACTTAGTACAATTAAATGTTAGCAAATTACACAGCCTAGAAGGTGGTGCAATGGGTAAAGCACTGAGCTCTCAAGCAGAAGGTGCCAAGTTTGATCCCTGATATTGCACGTGCCAGCTATTACCAGGAAATCGCACCAGTGCCCTAATCCCTTCCCACAATAAAGCTGTCCCTAATTATGTCTGTCCTACCTAAGGGCTGCGCTATTCATTAGCAAAGGCTCAAGAGCTACTCTGTATTTTTTCCTGCCCCCTTAACAGCTCCCTTCCTCCTTTCTCATGTTAGGTGAGATACATGATTTCATCACCCTAGGCCCCTTTTCTCATTCTGAGAGACATCACAGCACCACAACTTCCTTCAGTGCAACAGCACCTCCACGTATTTGGGGCTCGAACCAGGTGAGCTATCTCTCCACATCCCTCCAAAGCAATTTCTAATCTCATATTAAGTTTTAGTTGGGATGGTTTGTTAATGCTGTGAAAACAATTAAAATTTGTGGAGGTGCAGCAAACTGAGGTTTGAGATGGCTGGCTAGAGAAGTTATGGGACATATGCACTGTGGAATACTATTCTGCAATAAAAAAAGATGAGACTGTGTCCTCTGAAACAAAATGGACTGAACGGGAGGTGACTATGCTTAGCGAAATAAGAGATGAAAGGCAGCTAACAGATGGTTTCATTCATATGTGAAATCTAGAGAATTAATACAAATGAACATAAAAAAAACCCAAAACAAACAAACAAACAAAAAACACCCAGAAGCAAGCAAACTGCTTCTAGGACATGTGAGAACTCTGGTGGTTATCTCTGGGAGGTGGGAGGGCGAGGACATGGAGCCTTGGGGAGGGTATAATCTTATAATTTTGTAACCTACAATGAATCACAAATAAAAAGTAAAAGAAGAAAACTGATATTTGTTTAAAAAAGCAATTACCCTGTAAAGGATGATAACGAGCTTTAAGGTCTCCTCTTGACCTTACAGCTCACGACTCTCGACTATCAGTTCTTACTACCTGTGAGCTGTTTGGCAAGATGTGTGGGTATTACTGTTCCTGAATTTCCCCAACAGTGTCCTACAGATTACTAAGTGACTAAGAGGTTTAATAAATATTCAAATATCTTTGACTAACAGATTAGAGTAGAAAAGTTTAAACTCATTACAGAAGCAAATATCATCACTGATGTTTATGATTACGTGGTGCTGTTTGTTGAAAACATTTTGAAAGTCACTAACATTATTGTCATTTTTTAAAATGGCTTAGGGGGAATTGATAAACAAAAGGCTCTAAATGTCCTATTTATTAGACTAAATTAGTCTAATAAACTAATTTATTAGACTAAATGGCTTCCAGATACTGTATCACAATCAGGGATTTCAAATACACAACAAAAACTTACACAACACCTACTATGCCAGGCACCATACAAGCACCAGGACAAACAGGACTAATCCAACAGGTGATGGGGGACCTGGCAGGGCACCATGACCTGGTCCCCACCTGCAGGGTGGAGCAGTGCAAGTCTCTCTTTCGCCCTCTCTCTCTCTCTCTGTTTCTGTATCAGAAAAGAAAGAAAAAGAAGAGGGGAGGGAAGACCACCAGAAGGAGTGGGGCTGCCATGGAAGCACTGAACCCCAGCAAAAACTCTCATGGCACACAAAGAAACAAATGCCGAAGCTAGCATTTAAGCTTTCAAATTAGCTATGTGAGATCACTGGTTAGGAGGAGGTAGCTCAGTTGGTAGAAAGCAGGACTTGTAGGCTTTCTGAGGCTCCTATTTTAATCCCTGGGACCACATGTACTGGAGTGGTACCCTGACTTCTTCCTCGCTCGTGAAACAAATGACTAAATCAACAGAGGCAAAGGTGGACAGGAGCAGGGAGAAAGCAAGCCAACAGGCAAACAGGTGCTGACAGAACACAAAGGAGAGAGAAGCCACTTCCCACTCAGGAAAGCCAGGGACAGACATCCTGGCGGGTACCTTGCTATATCTCCTCGGTAGAGAGATTTATACTCCCAGTTGGCAGGATCCGGTTTCTTGTCTGTTCTGAAGGTGTCTCCAGTCAGAGCCTGAATGTCTTCAAGCCAAACCAACCGACGTCCAGTGTCAGCAGTGGCATTGTTTTCCTGACTGTGGGACAAGGGAAGGTGAATACAAGATAGAAAGAAAAAAAAAAAAAGGTGCTTAGAAAACTTTCAGTTACATATCACACATTTTTCAGAAAAAGAAGGATAAAACAATTCATACTCCACACAGCACCAGATGCTGTGTATGAAATGTGCATACAACCATAGGATCAGCTACCCTGGAGGAAAAAAAAAAAAAAAAGCTTTTCATATAGAAATAAGTGCTTTGATAAAGGGGGAGGGGATATCAAGACCAGAGCACTGTTCCCATCTGGCTTATGGTGGTGCAGGGGATTGAACCTGGGACTTCAGAGCCTCAGGGATGACAGTCTTTTGCAGAAGCATTATGCTATTTCCCTAGCCCAAAATAAATATATACATTTTTAAGATAGGGTCCTCACATGCATAATCCTACTGCTCCTTCAGACTTTTTTTCATTCTTTTATTCCAGAGAGAGAGAGAGAGAGAGAGGGAGAAGGAGAGAGAGAGAGAGAGAGAGAGACAGAGGGACCAAGACCGCAGCACAACTCCATCTGTGGGGTTTTCCCTAGTGCAGCAATGCTCCCATGTGCCAGGGCTCAAAATCAGGACCCTGGGTATGCTAAGGCGTACACCTGCCAGCTGAACTATATTCTGGTCCCTAAATAAACCTTATCTTAAAAGTGATTATAAATTCAATTTCAAAAATATTTAGAAACAAGATGTTTTTTGTTTTCTAAAAAAAAAAAAAAAAATCCTAGCACTTTAGATTCTAGGCTAAAGATATTACCATACCTTCAAGGGGAAAATGCACTGACCCTTAAAATGAGCTACTCTTACACCATCTGACTTAGATGAAAGTGCTCAGATAATTTGTTCCAACTCAAAACTGAAAATGGAGGGGGGAGGGAGGCCACTGTTCTGCATTTGGTCTCAGGTATCACTGACATCTGGTCTGACTCTAATCATGGCCTGGCTGCCTGGGTGGTTGGTGTTTTGCCTCTAACTCATCCCCATCAAGGGCTATTTCTCCTTCTTCACACAGTCTGTGAGTTGGCCTAGTTTTAGCTCTGATACAAATGGAGCCACCTGCCTGGGAGTTGAGGGGAAGGGGGAGGGAAGGATTTTCTGGCCTCTATCATCCTCCTCCTTCTAAAGAAAATAAGTCCCCAATGCTACTGACACAAGAAGCTGCCAACATAGTCAAGAAAGCCATTAATGGTTGTCCCACTAAATCAGTCTTGGCTGGGGATCCAAGGTAATGGCATTTCAGACACTCAAAGTAACTACTCAATAAGTATTTGCTCAACGATATATCTCGGATTAAAATCAATATATGGCAATGTTAGCACAAGTCCCTTTGGAATAACTGTGGCAGGCTGTCTTTGAAGGAAAAGAAAGCAGCAGTAAGAAGAGGGAAAATGACACAACTTGGAAATGGGAAGCCAGTAGTGGGGGTGTGGTGCGTTAAAGGGAAGAAGGACCAGCCTTTACCCCTGCCTGCTGGGCATATCAAGGTCAGAATTAGGATGTGGTCAGGGGTTGTCTGCTAGAAGGTGAAACTCATACTAACACACAAAAGTCAGTCAGAAGCTGCGACTTCTAGGGAAGCTGTCCCTCAATCACCCTGAAATAATAGTCCCACATGCTGCCCTAACCCCAGTGAACTCACTTTTTCTGACATCACAGATGCTCTTAGCCTTCATCTCTATGGAAACAATGCTTCCAGGTCACTTTCCCAGGAGGAGATGATGGGATTTAAAAATAAGTTAAGGAGAAGGAGAGAACAACCTATTTTGATCCTAAGAGAAAGATTCTGGTAAGATATAAAATATCAACAAACTCAAATTGCCGTCTGGATCATGAAACTATCAGGAGGTGGTGAAGATCGCTTGTGATGTGGTTAAGTGTCAGCTGAAAACAACTATCTCTCAAGTTCAAATAGGAGTTTCTGTGTGGTTTCAGGAAACTGTGTAAAACTCACTTTCCTCATCAATTAAACATACACACCCATAGAGGGCCAGGCTGCAGAGGTTACAGGTTCAATCCCTGACACTCCTATATCCCAGAGCTGAGTAGTACTTTGCTATCTCTCTCATGAAAAGAAATAAATGCAACTTAAAAAAAAAAAAAAAAAAAGGCAAGTAGATAAACAGAGAGTTTTCCAATGATATAACAGTTAATATGTATTACTATGAAAACATATTTCAAAAGCAATAATAACACTATATTGAGTTATTCGTACATTTTGCAATAGTGAATTGTGTTGTGTCTCGGGAGCTCCGACAGAAAGCCAGGTGGGTGCAGCCCCTGCTAACCCTTGTGCTTGACCCTTACTGTCTGCTCCTAGAGCAAACTCAGATTCCATGTGTAGGCCCAGCATCTGAGACACACCGGGCTAAACCTATCTGGATCCTCTGGGCCACCGAGGCCTGCAGGACTATCTTCCAACACTGACGAAGGATCCCGGAAGACTGTAGTATTTGTCTCTCTGGTGGAAAATCTACAGGCCAATTCCAGACATTCTCCAAGGCACCTCTCTCACTGACATCAATGGAACTTCTTCCAAGCACACAACAAAAAGCAAATGATCCCTAAAGAGTTACGAAGTTTTAATAGCACCTGTTTTAAGGATACCTTGGACAGGTGGTCTCCCTTTGGTATAGAAACAAAGAAAATTAAGTGAGGAGTCATTCAGACCGCTTTACTATATATACTACCTGTCCCAACTCAGGGCTGAGAGCCTTCCTATGCGGCAGGAGATTAGATAAAGCAGAGAAGGAACGCTATAACTGAGTATATCTGCTGCACGCTTTCTGCAAATGACTGAATGTGCCCAAGGTAGGCAGCAGAAGCACACACTAAAGTAAATAAAGACCTGAGGAAAGGGATGTTGTGATTATAAGCTATTTTATATATTCAACACAGTGGTTCAAACAAGTGAAATAAGAAAAGGGCAAAAGAGCTGGAGAGATAGCTCATGGGTAGCATGTCCTTTGCCATGTACAAAGCCATTATTCAAAACCCCCAAATGCTTTTCTCTAGTGGCCAGGGAAACAGCTCAGCGAGTGTAGGGCTTGCATGCCTGAGACTCCTTGCTCAATCCTCTGGCACAGTCATGTACCACAGAGGTGCTCTAGCTTTTCTCTTAAGAAAGACAGTAAATCTTTTTTTAAAAAAAAAACTTAGAAGAAAAATATATTTATGACAAAATGTCCTCAATAAGTGATACTGAAGTTGGAAAAAAAAATTAAATGAAGCGTCTCTAAAAAAAATCATCTGCCTCCTAGGTGGGAATACAGTGGGTAAAGTGTGTCGCTTGCAAGTGTGAGGCCCTGAGTCCAATCACATGTGACACTGTGGTTCATGCTTTGGCTCTCTCTCTTGCCTGTTTCTCATTAATAAATACGTCAAATATAACTTTAAACTCATGTGGAGGGATCTCATATTTTCAAAAGTTTATTATTATTTTTTTAATTTTAGGATTTCTATTACGGATGACCTATGAGAGATAGAGTGAAGGAGTAAGCCAGCGGTACAAGCAGTGCTGGGGACTGAGCAAATCTAGTGCTCAAAATGTTAGGCCCATGGCCCTAACATTTTGAACAAAAGCTTTTCCTTTTTATCTTTTTTTAATGTTGGCCTAAAGGTAGAGCTCTATAGTTCTCCATCAGTTCTTCGGTAACTATCGACTCCACTTTGACTGAGTGGCTAAATTACCATCCAGTGTAGCAACAACAGAGGGTGGAATTCAAGATTTAAAATATCATATGCACGTGGGAATAGAAAGTGTACTCTGAGGGGCTAGGCATCTAATTGAGCACACACACTGCCATGTGCAAGGACCCAGGTACAAACCCCAGACCCCACCTGGAGGGGGGAAGGGAAAGCTTCACAAACAGTGAACCAGTGCTGCAGGTATCTCTTTCTGTCTCCCTCTCAATGTCTCTCAGGCCTATCAAATGCAAATATTATTATTTTTTAACTTTTTTCTTACTGTCTTTATTTATTGGCTAGAGACTGTCAGAAATTAAGAAGGAAGGGGGAGATAAAGGATGAGAGATACACCTGCAACACTATTTCACCACTTGCAAAGCTTTCCTCCTGCAGGTGGGGACTGGGGGCTCAAATCCAAGACCTTGTACATATAACATGTGAGCACAACCAAGTGCGCCACCACCCAGCCCCTACAGATATTATTTAAAAGCAAAATACATACAACGCAGTAGAGTTCAGGTCACGTTGCCCTTGCCAAAAACAAACAAACAAACAAACAAACAAAAGCAACATACTGTGGTTTCTCGGATTCTTTCTTATGGTCTCTGATGCCTCTGGAAGATCTGCCCTTTTCAGAGTCAGTATCTGAGTTAGAGTCACTGCTACTAGGCTGCTCATGTCTCCTGGTTTTCTTGTGGTGCTGATGCTTCCTTTTTTTCTTTTTCTCTTTCTTCTTTTTCCTGCTTGCTTGTCTGAGCTTTTTGCTACTATCACTTTCACCTGAAGACTCTGATTTCAGGGAAATTCTGTAGGGAAAATCAACATTCGAATTACCTTCAAATGAGAATTAGAGTACTAAATAAATAAAGAAGCAGACAAATAAGCAAAGGGAATACCTTGAAATGCCCACTCTATATTGACCAAGTAGTGCATATTACCTTCCTAGATTACACCTCAACTTAAAGACTTGATTAGAAGTTGGAGTTAGAATAACATCAGGTGAAGAAATTCTCATTTTAATACCTATTTGTGAAACAAATTTTTCATCTTTAAATGAAAGCAATCTGCCTATTATTAAAAATACATCAATGCAACATCATAAAAAGTTTTTGCTTTAGCATATTATATAAGCATGTTCTTAAAATAAAACCAAAACTTAATTCTGGTCCTTGTTTTGAAAGGGTACATAAGCTCATCCTCATTAGTGAAATACATAGGAACAGTTCCCTTTCATGCATCAACTGTTCTCAATTTCTGAAGGCTCCTTAAGATTTTAGAGCACACAGTTTCCAGAACTCATCATATTAATGAAACTATCCAACCTACAATGTGAAAGTTCATTTCTCAATTCAATGAGCTACAACAAAATTCTTTCAAAGGTGTATAGGAATGTGCACTTCACTTTCCCCAAAGTTTTCAAGAGATTTTATCCTGTTATTATTCTACAAGCTCTTTTTTTTTTAAATAAGTATTGAAAATGCAGCTAGAAAAATAACTGAGTTACAATATTCTACAGCTTTTTTTTTTTTTTTTTTTTTTTTTTAACAGAGCACTGCTTAGCTCTGGCTTATGGTGGGGTGGGGAATTGAGCTTGGGACTTAGGAGCCTCAGGCATGACAGTCTCTTTGCATATTTGCATAACCATTATGCTACCTACCTCAGCGCTTGAGTTACAATATTCTAAATGTCACTAATGATGTTAGTAAAGTTACTGGAGAACCACAATGATGCCATTTCCCTCATGGGCTAATTACTGATAGTAACTATGTCTTGCACTTGCCACAGCAATGCAAAGGATACAAAAAAAAAAAAAAAAAAAAAAAAAGGGAGAACCATCCATAAGAGTGAGGTAAGGGAAAACATTCAAAGATCACCTCATTACTTTAAGTTAAAGGAAGTTTCACTTAGCTCATTAACTGAACAGGTTTTCTAATGAGCATCAATCAAGCTAAATCATAGATGGTTTGCTAACAGATTCAAAATCCGTCTATCAAAACTACCTTGCTGGTATCAACTGCTCAGAAACAAGAGTTGTGGCCTCTTCCGTTTGTTGGCTCAAGGAAGTGATGGCTCCAACACAGAAGCTTGGGTTTCTCAGCCAGTCTAATTCTGCACATGCAAAAGGAAGAAAAAGACCAATGAAATTAGCTCAATGTGATTTCTAAAAACGGGAAATCCATCTTCGCAGCTGACATCCTAGTTCACAGCCAACGTTAGCCAGACATTCTAAACAGTCCACAGACGCAGAAGGGAATCCATGAAATCTTTATTTTCACAGGGCATGAGGCTTTAACACACTCTACAATATTTAAGACTGAAATCCTCTTGTGGTATCAGGCTGCAGCTTAACTGGTGTGGCCTAAAAGGCAACAACAATTTCTGCGCTCTCTTCACATTCGAATGGCTTTCAATTTGACTTAAACAGTTCTTCAAAATTAAGAAATAAAATAAAATCATGTATGAAAGCCCACTGTGCTTAATATTTGTACAGCAGATTAAGATATTTTTCTTTTAAAAACCGTAATACTCTTTTTTAATAATTTTTTAATATTTATTTTCCCTTTTGTTGCCCTTATTTTGTTGTTGTTGTTGTTGTAGTTATTATCGTTGTTGTTCTTGATGTCTTCATTGTTAGGTAGGACAGAGAGAAATGGAGAGAGGAGGGGAAAACAGAGAGGGGAGAGAAAGATAGACACCAGCAGACCTGCTTCATCGCCTGTGTAAAAAAAAATTGACTTGGGAAGGCCACTTGGCAATGACTTTTGTGTATGCTAAAGTAAAGATACAAAAATAAATACACAAAATCTTAAATATATATATAATTATATTTATCTTAATGTACATATATTAAGATAAATAGCAACATGGGGGGGGGGATTCTAACTTATTAAGTGCTTACTATTATTAAGCATCCTGTTAAGCACGTCACATCCTTTCTAACTTTTCACCCTCCCAACAATCCTCTTCGGGAGGTATTATGATCTCCATTGTCTAGAGGAGGAAACTAAGGCTCAGAGGAATTAAGTCATTTGTAAGGACATACCTAGTTAGCACTCTACAACTACAGATACAATCATTCGTCTACCATGTCCTTTTTCCATCTGAGGTTGGCTCCCTCTCCCTCGGGCCTAATTCCTGACACGAGGAATACGAAATGGGTTCCTGTTGCTCACTGGCATTCACAGTTATTGATACAATAACTGGATTCTACTGTGAGCAAAAGTAGGAAGGTCTGGAACAAACAATCTGCAATATAAATACCTGGAGAGTGACGCCAGCTTGGAGGAAACACAAAGAAACATGGACACCAAAACAACAGAGAGCCTGTGACTCTCCAAAGGCTTGTTCAGCAGCTACAAGAAAGCCTTTCTAAAGCCGCAATTAAGGCTTTGCATGGAAGACCAATGTGAAAAGAAAGTTTTTAAAGAACATTTCTGGATTTTGAACTCAAATCAGCATGATCTCTTATGTGACCTACATCTTCATCAAATGACTTTAAAATATGTTTTTCTGGTGTCACTGGGCCTTACACATGTGAGATTTCACTGTTCTTAGGAAGTTATTTTTCTGAGTTTGATCCCCAGCATCAAGTGTGCCAGAGTAATGCTCTGGTTTCTTCCTCATAAACAAATGGGGGAGGAGGGCAGTGCAGTGCAGTACTCAGTTAAGGGCACATATTACCATGTGCAAACATCAGGGTTCAAGCCCCTGTTCCTTACTTGCAGGGTGAACACCTCATGAGTGGTGAAGCAGGTCTACAGGTGTCATTCTTTCCCTCTCTCTATTCCCCAACCCATCCTCTTGAAATTTCTCTCTGTCCTATCTAAAAAAGGTGTGTGAGGGGGAATAGAGTATTGAAGATGTAGTATATGCCCAGGCTCAGTTCTGGGCTTCAAGAATACAGTTCCCTTTTTATAAATAAAAAAATTAAAAAAAAAATACACTATTGAAGATAAGAAGCAGGCCAGATCTCTTTTCTGGTGGGGCTTGTAATTAATCACAGGCTTACCTGTTGGCATAATACAACTGGATTGCTAAAATTAAGTGCTAGTTACAAAGACACCTAGAGAAAGTAGTCTAGGCTTAAATGATACCTTTGACTAGATTGTAATGCCCTTTTCTAGATTTACTTAAAATCCTGTGTAATTTACCAAAGTCTGGTAGAAGTCAAGTGTGTATTTAGCAATTTGTGTCAATATTAAACAGGATATAACATATTACACAGAAGGCTGGAAGGATACCTCAGTGTTAAGGTTTGACTGGCTGACAAACCTTTTATTCCTGAGGGTTAGTAAATAAACTACTGGCTTCAACTGGACTAGAAATTAGCAGCTATACACATAAACACAAATAAGAAAGGAAGAAGAGGGGAGGAAAACAAAACAAAACACGTGGAATTATTGCCTAACAAAACCAGGCAGGTATCTGGAAGAACCACAGCATGTGTAGTTTTGTAGGAAATGCCTGGACGATGGGCAGCAATGAGTAGTATTTCTTTATACACATTCTGAACCCAGGTCCTAGCACATGGTAAGGTGTGGGCATGCTCTACTGGATGAGCTACCTCCTGGGCCCCCTGGCATGTGATTTTCTTTTTTTTTTTTTTTTTTGCCTCCAGGGTTATTGCTGGGGCTCAGTGCCTGCACCATGAATCCACAGCTCCTGGAGGCCTCCTCCCCACCCCCCTCCTCCCACCCTTTTGTTGCCCTTGTTGTCGTAGCCTTGTTGTGGTTATTATTGTTGTTGATGTCATTTGTTGTGGAGAGAAATGGAGAGAGGAGGGGAAGACAGAGAGGGAGAGAGAAAGACAGACACCTGTAGACCTGCTTCACCACTTGCAGTGACCTCCTGCAGGTGGGGAGCCGGGGGCTCAAACCGGGATCCTTATGCCGGCCCTTACGCTTTGCCATGTGTGCTTAACCCGCTGTGCTACCACCCCAACCCATGATACTTTAAAATAAGGATATTTTAAACTCCTGGTTACAGTGGAGAGTGGCTCAGGGGTGGAGGCAGGATGGAACCAAAGGTAGGGAGCTTGTTTAGAGGTTGTTGTAATTAACCCAAGAGATGACAATAGCAAAAACTAGGTAGTAGCAGTGAGAATAGTTATGGGGGGAGAGACTGGGAGATAGCTCACCTGGTAGAAAGCGTGCCTTTCATATGTAAGTCCCCAGGTTTGAGGCCCTGCACCACAAAGGAACACCAGGGGTGACACTAGGGAGCTCCAACTGGTGGTGGAGCTATGCTGTGCTCTCTGTCCACTCCTCCTCTCTGGCTAAGACACAGTGAAAAAGTTGGGCCAGGAAGGCCACTCAGTGCTGGCATTGTGTAAGCACAAGGCACTGGACCCATTGTCTGGTGTCATGTTTTAAAGAAGTTACTTGGGAACAATGGATAAAGAGTTGAATGAGGGGAAAGGGCAGGCTGAAGTCTCTGTCTGGCTTGGGTGAGTGGTGTTGCCACTGCCACCTCTCCAGATTCAAAGGAGGTCTCGAAACTTTACATCAGGCTCAACCTGACGCTGTTGACTGGCTACGGAAGAAGGGCAAACGCTAGAAGAAGAAGAGGCAGACACAGAAAAAGCAGGTGAAAAGGAAAGAAACAGTGAATTTCATTTCTTCTAGGGTAACAGATCTGCTTCAGATGCTGATATGATAAGCAAACTGACAGGACATTTCCATCCCACATCCCAACTCCCCAAATATCTGACAGACTCTCAAGAATGAAAAGTTTTAGAGTATAAACCCCCCCCAAATAATCCTATAGTTAGAGGGGGGGAAAAAACCTAGGGATGAGATGTCAAACTCTGCTGCTCCTTGTAGTCTCAAGAGAGATGAGAGCAGAACCTAAGAATTAAACTTTTTAATTGAACTCTGTAGCCAACACTACTATGTAACATTATCTTATATTTTCTTTTCTTTTCTTTTTAAAGAATTTTTTAACATGTATTTATTCATGAGAATGATAGAGAGAGAGAAGAACCAGACATCACTCTGGTACATGTGCTGCTGGGAATTGAACTCAGAACCCTATGGTTAAGAATCCAATGCTTTATCCACTGCGCCTCCTCCTGGACCACATCTTTTATTTTCTAACACGAAGCAAAAATCACAGTGCTTATATTCATAGTATCAAAAGACTAGGAAGAGTCCAAATGTCCTCAGTAGGAGATTGGCTGAGTGTGTGTTCCAGCCCAAAGGGAAAGTGCAGTGCAGAGCAGCAGGCTTTTAAGAAAGAGAAGGAGAATCCAGCTGCTTAGACTAAAAGGGAGTGGCGGTGGCAGGATGTCGGTGAGTGATGAAAGCTGTAAGCTACAGGAGAAGGAAACCACAGCTTCGGAGAGCAGAGATGGAAGGAACCATTTTCCTGATGAATACACCTAAGATACATTTTCAGGGGTTTTTGTTGTTTGTTTGTTTTGTTTTGTTTTTACTAGGATACCATTCAAGGGGGGTAGTCAGCATAATGGACATGCAAACAGACTTTCATGCCTGAGGCTCCCAAGTCTCAGGTTCAATCTCCCTCACCACCATGAACCAGAGCTGAGCAGAACGCTGGTAAAACTCAGTTCTGGTATACAGTGGTGGTGCCAGGGACTGAACCTGGAACCTCCTGCATGCTATTCTGAATGCTACTACGGCACTATTTCCCCCGACACTGTATTTTCAACCTTAGAACCAATATAAATGTTTTGCAACATTAACATACATCTATCAAGTCAAGGAGAAAAGAAATCCCTCAAAATTAAAAATACATCCAGCTATATATCAAACCAGCAACCAAACTGCATTGAGAATTATTTCAACAGTAATCTGACAACACATTCACTACATAAAGTACCTTATGCAACTATTGTATTCCATAAAGAAATACTGAACAACATAGTACTGGGTCATATAATTGATAACTCCAAAGAGACAGTCACAGATATAACACACATAATTGTACTAATGGCACTAAGAGCTAAGATTTTTAGCATTAGAGGAATAAAACATAAATAATATATCAAAGAGATGAAAGTAAAAACTTAATGATCTTACATTTGGGCTATAGATTTCAATACAAATTATGATATGTTTATCTTTTTGGTTCTAACTACTGAACCCCTTAGAAGTAATGACAACCAAGAGCACTGAGGGCTTCTAACGCCCAATTTGTGTTTTCAACGGACCCATACCATTTCCCACCAAAAGAACCAGGGTTCCTCGGAGACAGAGCAACCTGAGGCAGCAACAGAACATGTAGGCAATGAGCTCTGGGCACTGTTTAAGCTAGAAAGCCAGGAAGTGATCAAAGACCGCTAGGTCCCATCAAAGACACAGACACCGACTTGACTAGGCTTATGTCACCCAAGAGGGGACAATGTGAGCGCTCAGGGAAAAGCCTGTCTGCAACAGAGACAGACACAGAGTACCAGACGTTCCCGAGCTCCTAAATGCTCCTGTCTGACAGGTGTGAGGACATCCTCTAGGGTTCCTGGACCCTGTTCCCAGACACTAGCAGGATGTGGAAGAACTCAACTCAATGCTGACACTGTACTCAGAGACGGTGGTAGACACCACAGGCTAAGGGCTCAATGTCCCATATCATCCTCCACTGCAGACACCAGCCCCACCCAGGCTCCAAACCAGAGGTTTCCCGGCCCCTTTTCAGGTTCCATTAACTTTCTAGAAAGACTCAGAGAACTCGGGAAACCCATTTGCTTGTGAGATACTAGATTTATGACAAAGGGTCTGACTCGGGAATAGCCACACAGAGTAGATGCACAGGGCAAGGAACAGGGAACAGACAAGGAAGGAGTGTTCAGGCCCTCTCAGAGCACACCATCTCCCCAGATCCCTGTGTTCACCAACCTGAAAACTCCCTGAAGCGCCTTCTTTGGGAGCACTGATGAAGGTTTTATGATAAACCTTGATCAGCTCACTGGCCATGGGCACCTAAAATTCTCCAGCTCCACTCCCTGTAGGTCTAACAGCAGGACTCAAAGTTCCAACCCTCTAATCATATGATGGACCCACCAGCTGACCAGCTCCCACTCCTAAGTGATTCCCCAAGTCGCCTAATAAATATCTCATGGACAGAGTCAATGGTTTTCCCCATTTAGAAGATTATAAGGGCTCAGTGGATAGTGTTGAACTTGGTGGGGGGGGGGTCAGGCGGTAGAGTAGTGGGTTGGTTAAGCGCACATGGTGCGAAGTGCACAGACTGGCATAAGGATCCCGATTCGAGCACCCTGCTCCCCACCTGCAGGGCAGTTATTTCACAGGCAGTGAAGCAGGTCTGCAAGTGTCTGTCTTTCTCTCCCCCTGTCTTCCCCTCCTCCCTCTATTTCTCTCTGTCCTGTCCAACAACAACAGCAATGACAACAACAACAAAGGCAACAACAAGGGCAACAAAATAGGAAAAATGGCCTCCAGGA
Source organism: Erinaceus europaeus (assembly GCF_950295315.1). Lineage (NCBI taxonomy): Eukaryota > Metazoa > Chordata > Mammalia > Eulipotyphla > Erinaceidae > Erinaceus > Erinaceus europaeus. The sequence goes on along the minus strand of NC_080183.1, from coordinate 7,120,786 downwards.
ACAGTGGATTCATAGTGTAGGCACTGAGCCAAAGCCAATAACCCTGGAGGCAAAAAAAAAAAAAAAGAAGAAGAAGAAGAAAGAAAGAAAGAATAAGTTGAACTTTCAAGCACAGAGTCCCAAGTTCAATGCCCAGCATCACATGTGCCAGAGTGGTGCTCTGGTTCTCTTTCATAAAATATAACAAAACTGAAAAGGCTTTCCAGATGTGTGTGCCTGGAATGTGAATGAAGACATATGAAACATTTATTTGGGAAATACATCTGCACAAATAGATAATTTTATTATAAAATCACATGGGATGGGAGTCTGGCGGTAGCACAGCGGGTTAAGCACACGTGGAGCAAAGCGCAGGGACCAGTGTAAGGATCCTGGTTCAAGCCCCCAACTCCCCACCTGCAGGGGTGTCTGTCTTTCTCTCCTCCTCTCTGTCTTCCCCTCCTCTCTCCATTTCTCTCTGTCCTATCCAACAACGACAAGAACAATAATAATGGCAACCATAAAAAAAAAACAAGGGCAACAAAAGAGACTAAATAAATAAATATAAAAATATTAAAACAAACAAACAAAAAAAAAAACCACATGGACTCTAACTGGTTATTCTGAAAAAATTGACCAAAGGAACACATCAAGCTTTCATCCTGCCTTTGCTGCCAGAACTATACTTTGGGACATCCCAAGAGTGTTGGGAAAGAGTTCTGGGCAGAATAGTGGATGCTAATAAGTACGGGAGAAATGCTAAAATGGGAAAATAACCATTTTGTAACTCCTATAAAGTAATGAGTCTAAGCAACACTCATAACTAGCTGCAGAGAGCACTAGGCGAAAGGCTGGTGGGTAAGGCAGGATGCCATTGGGCCCACTGATGAACCTTACCATCACTGAGAGAGAGAGAGAGAACTGATGGCACATCTCTCTGACCTTATTCAACAGCACAGTGCACAGCACCCCCGAGAACATCTTCTCATCTAATAAAACAAATTATACTTGAATTAGCATTGCAGATCTAGTTACCAGTTTACAGGAAAATAGAGAAGCAGGTGAAATAACGAGTGACTACACGGTAGAAATGTCCATAGGACAAATGAGGCAGTTTCCTCAATAAATAAATCACTCAGAAAGGACAGGCAAGAAAGCTGCTATGGACAGTGTGCCTGCTCTGTCATGCATACCACTCAGGTCGGAGGGCGGTTCCCACTGCACTGGGCGAAGCTTCAGTGCTGTGGTATCTTTACCCTCTCCACCTCCATATCTCTACTTTAAAACAAACAGAGTTGGGAGCAGTGAAGTCGTAGTGATGAACAAAAGTCACAAGGGAAAGCGGGGAAGGGAAAATATTTACTTCTTGTATATGGTGCCAAAGAATGGAGCCAGGGTTTCACACACAGTCACTTCCTGAGTCTTTTTTTTTTTTTTTTTTAAATGCAGCACCAGAAAGCAAACTCCGAGATTTGTACATGTATGATATGGGTGAATGGCCTTCCATGCCAATTTTTCATTGTTTTTCTTATTTAGTGAGGGAGAAAGATAATCACAGACAGGGGTCGGGGTGGTGGCACACCTGGTTGAGCACACATGCTACAGTGTGCAAGGACCCGGGTTCGAGCCTCCGGTCCCCACCTACAGGGGAAAAGCTTTGTGAGTGGTGAAGCAGGTCTGCAGGTGTCTCTCTGTCTCTCTCCTTCTCTAGCTTCCCTCCTCCTCTCAATTTCTGGCTGTGTCTATCCAATAAATAAATAAAGATAATAAATAAGTAAATAAATAAATAAAAAGATAATCACAGACAGCCAGAAGAGAGCCAACTCAGTACTACTCGACTGCCCACGGAGCGCCCCGAGTGCCATCACTGGTACTCCTATGTTGTGCCAGGGCTTGACCTCAGGGCACTGCACAAACAAGACACCACTGAGCAAGCCTCCTAGCCCAATTATGTTTCAAGACAGGGAAAGAGGAAGAGGCAGCCCAGCACTGCCCTACCATTCATGGGCCCTCTCCCCCCAGTAGCATCCAGGGTGCTCCATGTAATGCTGAGGCTTGAACTCAGAGCCCTACACAATGTGAAGACGTGCTCTATCGGGTGAGCTAGCTATCTCCCAGCCCTGTGTATTTTGTGAGAGACAGGAAGGGAGAGAGGGAGAGACACTAAAGCAGGGTTCCACTATGCAGAGAGTTGCGCTTACTAATCCGTGGCATTCCCATGTGGTATCAGGAATCAAAGCCAGGACCTCACACATGGAAAGCAAGCGATTTTCCAACGAGCAACTTCCTGGGCCCCACAAAATAAAAACCCTTTTTTAAAGGCATACGCATTAAAAACTATTGTGGATCCTAACTTCAACAAGGCAATACTAACAGGTAGGCTTTCTGGGACAACCTGGGAAATCTGAACACTGACTGGCAATTCATCATTAAAAAAATGATAGTCAACATCAATTTGGATAAAAGCATTAAACAGTACTTTATAAAAAGCACTTTTAGAGGCTGGAAGGCGGTGCACCCTGTTGAGTGCACATATTAGCACGTTCAAGCCCCCAGCCCTCACCTGCAGGGGGAGGCTTCAAGAGCAGTGAAGCAGTGCTGCAGGTGCCTCCATTCTCTCCCTCCCCCTCTCAATTTCTCTCTGTCCTATCAAATAAAACATACCAAACAGCACACTGGTTAAGACAAATGCTCCAGGTAAGCCTTCCATTTTCCCCCTTCAAAAGCATCAACCCTGGGCCAGTTACTCAAGTCTCGCCTTTCCATGCCCACTAGTCCCACCCATATTTCTCAGGGTTCCTCTGTATGTGTGTATGTTATTTTCGGACAAACTGGAGTATTATCAGCTCTCTGTACATGCCTCATGCTGTCCATCCTCAACGCCTTTGAAGTTCCTGGAATAAAGCTTGAAATGTTTTTCCACTTCTTTGGCTTTTGTTTTCCAAAGCACTGCTCAGCTCTGGTTGATGTATGATGGTGGTGAGGGATTTAACCTGGGACTCCAAAGCCTCAAGCACGAAAGTCTTCTTCTGTATAATCTTCATGCTAGCTCCCCAGCCCTCCTGACACTCTTTTCTTTGTCCAAATCCTATTCTCTTGAAACTCCATCCCAAAAGCAAGCTCCTGTGTAAAGTGTTATTTGAACTTGCCCCCATAAAGCATAACTCGAATTCACCTGTAACATGTGTCTTATTTTTTTTGTTTATGCATTTACTACTCAGCCAATAGACACTGGACACCTGCTATACTGTGGGCCTCTACAAAGTCTAACACCGTCTGACGGCTGGGAGGTGACAGTCAAATACAGTCGTCAACCAAAATGACACTAACGACGTATGAGTACGAAAACAGTTGCAAAAAGGGTTGTGTATGAACAGATACGACAGGAGCGACACACAACTGGACTCGGCGGCAGGAGGTGCAGATCTGCGTTTAACTGCTCCAAAGGCCACATCATGTCACCTCCCTAAGCCCTCCGAAGGTGTTGGGTCTTTTACCCCAGCGGCGCCCATGGGTGTTCGGTGTCGGGCCGCGCTAGCTCGGCCGACAGACAGACAGACAGGACCCCGCGATACGCCGAGCAGAAATGAGTGCGGCAGGGAAGTTGCGCTACAGCAACCCTGCATGCACACATCCACACCGGGAGGCTCCTGTCGTCGGAAGCACAGCCATTCTCACTTTCCAGGGCAGGTCACTAACTCGGCTTTCGAGAAACAGGAGCCCAACAATGTGAGAAGGACCGCGGGCCACTGCCGTCTTCGCCCAACTACAGAACGCGGACCCAGCCGGGACAAGAAAGGAGCCCTTCCCAGAAGGCTTTGCGGCGCCGCGGAGCACTCTGGGAAACAAGCGGATCAACAAACCACAGGCCGGGACGGGAGCCGAGAAACTGCGCTGAGCTCGCCGGACGCCTCCACCATCCCTTTCGTGCGCTCACCCTTCCCGGCGCTCCCGTTCTCTGGAGCTTCGCTGGCGGCCGCAAAGGCAGGGAACAGCGCCATGACCACAGGCCTCAGCGCTAGTCACCGCCGCAGAAATGGCGTCGATGGGCGGAAGCCGGAAGTGACGCATTTAGGCCGCGGCTCACGCTGGGAAATGTGGTTTTTTCGGGCTCTCGCCGGCAGCGGCCAGGACCATGTGGGCGGAGTCAGGGAGGGATTACGGTCCGTGGGCGGGGCCAAGCGGGTCTCCACCCGGAAATTGCATTTATTGGGGTTGGATGAGACTGGAGAATGGTGACGTTCACAGGCAGAATTTTTGTAGAAAGCTACTAAGAAGTTGGAATTCCGGGCAGGGGTAGAAAGCATAATGGTTTTGCCAGAACTGAACAGTGGAAAAAAAAAAAAAGAGTTGATAGTACAAATAGAGAGCTAGAAGTGAGAGGAGAGCGGCATATTAGAAGCTTAGAAGAGGTAGCACACCCACAAAATTAACAGATCTCAGCCTCCCAAGAAAAAGAAGTTGAAATTCCAGACCCCTGAACTCTGGCCATCATGTATTTACTGAATTACATAAATCAAATTCTCCATTTTCTTTGTTGTTTTTTTTTTCATAAATCACACATTAGTTTCCACACCTACAAAAAAAAAAAAAAAAACTTGAGCTGAAATGACCATGTAAAATAATTGTTACTGTGCCCGACCAATGGGAAACACTTAATAATCAATTAGCATAATGAAAATTCCACTCAAAGCCATGCAAAATAGCCAAACTTGGATCATTTTGTCATTTAAAAAATATCTTAGAGCAACCTAGGAGGTGGCACAGTGGATAATGTATTGGACACTCACACATGAGGTCCTCAGTTCCATCCCCGGCATCACATGTGCCAGACTGATGCTCTAATTTTCTCTAGATTCTCCTCTCATAAACAAGTTAATTAATGTAAATTTATGCTTTAGAGGACTGGCGAAATAGCTCATTTGGATAGTGTGCAGCTTTGCATGTTGCTCCTTCTATGTTCAAGCCCCATCCCTCACAACACTAAAAGGAGCTTCAGTGCTGTAGTCTTTCTAAATAAATAAACAAATCTTGGAAATACAAAAGAAAACAACTTGTCTATACTCCTGACTGTATAAAAAGAATCTGAATCTAAGCAGAATCCAAGCAAGTCTGCTACCAGGGACGTAGGGCATAAATGGGCAATTCAAAGTACTTAATAGTTTAGAAGCAATCAACCAAATCTAGATTATGAGAAGTTATGGAAAAATGCCCTGGTTCTTTCAACAAATCAATTTTAAAGGGAGTAGAAGATAGCAATAGATACATAAAAGATCTTCAAAACACCAGCTAAATAAAATATATGACCTCATTATATTCTGATTAGACAAAATTTAAAATGACTTTTTTGAGACAAATAGATAAAATGTTAACAGTATTAGATAACATCAAGTAATGTGGCTAGTTCTGTTAGATGGACCACTCACACTGAAGTGCATATAAAGAAACATCCTTTATATATTAGAGACACATACTCAAGTACTTATAATAGTGTAGTAGTGAAGATAGATACATAGAAATATTTTTCTTTGGACACAAGTGAGTTCCAGAAGCTTTTAGAATTTGATAGAAAATACATCAAGAACCAAGGAGGATTGGGGAAATAGAATTTACATGCCTGCGACTCCAGAGGCATCAGGTTCAATCCCCAGTACCACTTTATGCCAGAGGTCTGCTATCTTTATCTCCTAACACATAAATGACTCCTTCTTCTTCCTCTTCTTCTCCTCCTTCTCCTCCTCCTCCTCCTCCTCCTCCTTCTTCTTTCCCTCCTCCTCCTCTCCCTCCTCTTCCCCTCCTCCTCCTCTGCCTCCTCTTCTCCTCCTCTTCTTCCTCCTCTTCTCCTCCTCCTCCTCCTCCTCATTATTACTATTACTTGCCAGAGCACGCCTCAGTTCTGGCTTATGGTGGTACAGAGGATTGAACCTGGGGCCATGTCTACAACCTTAGGGGAACTGTGGTGGCTTCCAGTGGGGAGACTGGAGATTCAGAACACTGGTGGTGGCAATGGTAAAATTTTTTTCAAAGGGTCAAATAGTAAATATTTTGGGTTTTGTGGGCCACAGGGTCTTTGTAACAACTATTCTTTGCTGCCATTGTATTGAGTGGGGGGAAAAGCCATCTACAACACATAAATTAAAGAGTGATAATGACTTTATCCCAATAAAACTATATTGACAAAAACAGATGGTGGACTCCCAGACCACTGTTTACCAAATGTCATCTATTACATAGGACAGTATTTATTGAACTGCCTCTATAAAGTGAAACAAAGATTATTGAAGACCTTATAAAGTTACTACTAAAATTTACTAGGTATTGGAAAAACGAAGTTAGTGAACTGAGCTGAAGTGTTCTCCAACTGAAGCATATTCTTTCATAGTCAAAACCCAGCTTTCAAGAAGTGAAGACTGAACGCATGTTAAGCACCACCAAGAGATACAATCAGCAAAACCCTGATTGTGGGAAATGACAGAAACAAACAATCTGGTTTCTTCAACAAATAAAGTACAAGGAAAAAAAATAATAAAATCAAAGTTTGAAAAGGAGACCTACATAAAAAGATATTTCAAAGGCATATTGACAGGAAAAGTGTATGCTGTCTTGACTGAGATATGTCTACCCCACAATATCTCTTGAAGAATCTACTTCTTTTAGAATTTCATCCTGAAATTCTGGTGGAACGCTCTGATAACTAACTAGGATTTGTTTCAGTTTAATGCTGGAGAGAATCAGCAGGTAGAGGGAGGACACACAATTGGTCCTGGTTTGATAACTGATGAAATAATGAAATGAGTGCATGAAGTTTCTCTCTCTGCCGCTCTCTACTATGTTGAAATGTTCCCAATACAGTATGCTTAAACCAGAAATTTGAAAGTTTACTGCTTTTAAAAGCAAAACAATAGGACCTTGAAAAGGGAGAAACAAAAAAAGGAGAGAGAGAGAGAGAGAGAGAGAGAGAGAGATATCAAAGAAATTACCCACTTTCAATCTTTCTTTAGTCCTGTTTATGGTGCTCTCGTGCTATGCTGGAGATTAAATTCATAGTAAGGCATACACTTGATCTGCTGAACTATGTCCTGTTTCCTGAGTTGGTATTTTTTAAGATTTAAAATTTTGTTTTTAAACTGTATTTATTTCTTCATGAGAAAGAGTGGAGAGAGCAAGAACCATTGTATCACTCTGGTCTGTGCAATGCCGGGAACCAAACTTGAGACCTTATGCTTTCGATTACAACAACTTATCCACGACACCACCTCCTGGCTCACCCCAGAATTATTATTTTTTAAAGCTTATTGTGTGAAAGAAAGACAAGAGCACTGCTTTGTTATATACATTGAGCAGGGAGGAATCTGGGGGCTCTTGCATGCAAGTCTTGCACTCTACTCACTGAGCTAACTCTCCCATTGCTCAAACTGCAGGCTTTAGAAATTTTCAGTGCTCATGGGTAATACTATTTTGAATACATTTTAAAAAGCAGTTTAAAAATATGACTTGAATTTGCACATAGCTTGACTAAAGGAGAAGAATATGTTATATGACCACTTTTAAATGTCTCACTCTTTGTGGCAAAGAAATGCTAAATTGGTCAGTTGCTGTTCTCCTGTCAGTCTTACCTCCATTTCACTTTGATCACCTGTGGACTCTGACAAGTGAAGGTTTTTTTCCCCTCTGAAGTTGGGACATGGTATAGGTACAAGAAGGACAAAGGTGGAGGGGGGAACAGGCGGTAACACACCAGCTTAAGTGCACATATTATGAAGCATAAGTACTGGCTCAAGGATCCTGGTTCGAGCCGCCACCTACTTGGTGGGGGGTCGCTTTACAAGCGGTGAAGCAGGTCTGCAGGTGTCTATATTTCTCTCCCCCTGTTTTGCCCCCCTCTATTTCTCTCTGTCCTATCAAACAATATTGGAAAGGGAAGATGGCCTCAAGGAGCAGTAGATCCATAGTGTAGGCACCAAGCCCCAGCGATAACCCTGGAGACAAAAAAAAAAAAAAAAAGGAATTTGTGCAGGAGAGAAGTGTGAAAAATGAACCTTGTTTCAGTTGCAGAGAAGTCAGATGAGAGGTATATATACAATCTTGAGCTCAGTAAAGTACACAGACAGTGGAGAATGAAAAGGTGGCCAGAATAGGGGCTGAAGACTGTAAGAAACCACCTACAAGCATGTCAGAGAAGCCACAAAAGGGATGAAAAGATCGCTACAAACTAGGGGGCCAGGGACACAGCATAATGGCTATGCAAAAAGCCTTTCATGCCTGAGCCACGGAAGTTTCCAGGTCGAACCCCCAGCAACACCATAAACCAGAGCTGAGCAGTGCTCTGGTAAAAACAGAAATAAAAGCAAAAACAAAAAAAAAAAAACACAAATCAGATGCTCAGTACTTAACAAAATGACCTCTATTAATTCCCATTCACTTTTGGAGAAGTCCATTATAGAAAAGCTAACAGGTTGTAGAGAGCTCTTGTTTGCTTAGTTAGGACTGTCCTTTCTAAACCCACAAGGGGTCATGTTGGTGCACCTTGCTGTCCTGGTCCATCTCACCGGTCAGGGGCAGTATGCAACCTGATTCAGCCAGGTGTACACTTGGTAGGTGTTCAACCCAACTGTGACACCATTCGCGTTGTGCAAAGTTCTTCTCCAGGAGTTTTGGAACTAGAACTGAGAAAGAGAAGCTGGTTTCCAGACCAACTAGAACTATAACTGAGAAAGAGAAATTGGTCAAAATCCCAGAGCCTGGAGGTGGTCCAGTTAGTGTCTGTCATGAATGAGATTTTTAAACTGGTCTACCCAGAATGTATACAGCAAACTCCTTTCATCTTATGAAGGAAAGATACTTCACTCTCTGACTCAAGCAAGCTGGAGAAATGGGTCTATCAACTCATTCAATCTTCAGTAATTTTCAGGCAATCCCTATGAAGTAAAACAAAATGTGCCTTTGGCATCATAGACACAAGTTAGAAGATAAAAGAACCTGACCATCCCTTGGGATCTAGCCAAATAATGTAAAAACATTAGCATGAAAAGTTATACAAATCCCCTCCCCAAATTGCAGCATTATTTGCAATAGCTAAAAACATGAAAATTACTCGTGTCTACTGGAATACTTACTATTCAGTCATCAAAAAGAAAAATGCCAGCTAAATGGAAGGAACTTGAGGGGAGTATGCAAAATTAAACAAGTCATAAGGAAAAAAACACTCTGTGATTTCACCTATGTGTGTGATCTAAGGGTATAAAGTCCATGATGAGACAAAACAAAAATAAAACAGTGCACATTG